>NC_059270.1:9881215-9921215 GCF_017591435.1 Portunus trituberculatus
GCTTCGAAAAGTTGCTACTTCGCTAGAACTTACCTTTTATTATGTAAGATAATCATCAAATTTCAAATCTCTTTATAGACTGACACCTTCAATGAGTCTTTTTTTAAAGTTTTATTGTTGTTGTTGTTGTTTTTGCCCTTGACTACTTTATCCTTTAGAGAAAAAAAAGCATGTTTCGATACTAGAAAAAAATTACTTTGAATATATATCATTTAGTAATTCTAGTTCATGCATTTTTTGCAAGCAATTCACAACACCTCCCTAGCTATTCCGATAACCCGTTCAGTGTTTAGGGTGTATATAAATGTACAGTACCTTTTAGGGAAGTGTTCAATATGTAGATTTACAATCTAGTTTTTGACCCATGTCACACCCTTCAATTTGCTTTTATGTATAAATATTTTCGCTAACAGTAATAAAGAATATTTTGACAAGTCAGGAGAGAGTTTCTTTTGAATGTATACTTGTCTTTTGGGCTCGGAATTATCATGGACTGATTACTTCTGTTAAAAAGTGAGACATATTAGAGAACTTTATTTTTTTTCGATACCTTTGTCAACATACATTTAATACCAAAGCAACAAAATTAAATTGAAATCTACGGTACTGAAGAGGGATAAAGAATTTTGTTCTAAATATTTTGGCAAGTAATGCAGGATGGTTCCCAAAAGTCATCTGCTCATAAGTAGTTTCTCGAATCTATATCAGTAAACTCATATTCAATAAGAAACCATACTTTAGAGTAATCGAAATGAAAACTAAAAAAAAAAAAAAAAAGAAAACTTAATATTTTCTATTTTTTGAGAGCTGCTGATGTAGTTGCCACGATTTTAAAACATGATATGTTGTACAATCCAACATCAAACCACATTACTCAACATACAGTTTTTTTTTATGTATAGGTATTTGTAATGGATAGAAATAACCTATCTTATACACACTTCAGGAATATGGAATGTGTATGTGAAGATGAAAATAACAGATTTGAAAATGTATGAAAATAAAACTCCTCATCTCTAGCCTGAAAGCGTGAGCTCTGAAATGAAAAAAAAAAAATAAATAAAATCAATCAATATTTTCTTGCAGCCACTCTTCCAGTCGTTCATGACCGGTAATGATATGCATATCAGACAATTTTATTATTTTTTTCTCGTTTTACTGGATGAATAAAAAAAAAAAAAAAAACTGACTCTTCCAAAGCACAAAATTGTACGTATTAGATTTTTTTCTATATATATAAACCCATATATGTTTGATTAAAATTTCAAAAACGTCATCTACTAACCAAGTGATCGAGCGCACTACCAACCACTGTAAATTTGATGTTATTATTGTTGTTATTGCTGTTGTTAATTTTGCTGTTGTTGCTGTTCCTTTTGTTCTTACTATTAGTGTTTATGCAATTGTTTCTGTTGTTGCTGTTTTTGCTACTGCTTTTATTGCTATTGATGTTGCTTCTGATTATAAGAGTTCATACGAGTGTTATTCTTGTTCTTGTAGCAATAATAGTAGTAGTAGTAGTAGAAATAATTGTAATAGTAGTAGTAGTAGTAGTAGTAGTAGTAGTAGTAGTAGTAGTAGTAGCAGTACTATTAGTAGTAGTAGTGGTGGTAGCAGCAGCAGCAGCAGCAGCAGCAGCAGCAGCAGCAGTAGCAGTAGTAATTGTGTGACAGCAGCAGCAGCAGTAGCAGCAGCAGTAGCAGCAGCAGCAGCAGCAGCAGCAGCAGCAGCAGCAGCAGCAGCAGTAGTAGTAATAAGCAGCAGCAGTAGTAGCAGTAGTAGTAATAATAGTAGTAGCAGCAGTAGCAGTAGTAGCAGCAGTAGTAGCAGCAGTAGCAGTAGCAACAGTAGTAGTAGTAGTAGTAGTAGTAGTAGTAGTAGTAGTAGTAGCAGCAGCAGCAACAGCAGTAATAGTAATAGCAGTAGTAGTTATCGTTGTATTTGTACAAGTAGTGGTAGTTACAAGTAGAAGTAGTATTACCAGTTACGCAAATTCGTACGTTTTTTTTTTTTTTTTTTTACGTAGGGAAGAGGGCCAGCCAAGGGCAAAAAAAAAAAAGTTAGAAAAAAGCCCACTTGAGCGCTGGCTCTCCAAAGAGTACAAAAAGTGCCAAAACCGTCAGCCAGAATTAGGGGAGCAAATGCCTCGATACCTCCCTCTTAAAAGAAGACAAGTTGTAGGAATTTGGAAATACAGATGCAGGGTGGGAGTTCCAGAGTTTACCAGTGAAAGGGATGAATGATTGAGCGTACTGGTTAACTCTTGCATTAGAGAGTTGGACAGAATAGGGATGAGAGGAAGAAGAAAGCCTTGTGCAGCGTGGACGCAGGAGAAGGGGAGGCATGCAGTTAGTAAGATCAGTAGAACAGTTACCATGAAAATAGCGATAAATTATAGAAAGGGATGCAACATTTCGGCGGTGAGAAAGAGACTGAAGACAGTTAGTCAGAGGAGGGGAGTTGATGAGACGAAGAGCTTTCGATTCCACCCCATCAAGCAAAGCTGTGTGACTGGAACCTCCCCAAACATGCGAAGAGTACTCCATACAGGGACGGATAAGGCCCTTATACAGAGTAAGCAGTTGGAGGGGCGAGAAAAACGTATTTCCTCATTCATGTGTATCGGCCATTAATCATCTACATTCATCTCTAAGACTTCTGATAAGAGAGAGATGTCACATCGTGAATACATGAATGCTGAATAGATATCAGTGAACCCCAATAGGAGGCGCAGGTGTTTGTAGGAATAAGGAAAAGAAAGTGTGACAAGATATGAATAGAAATTTTTCCAAAGGTTACGAAGAGATTATATAGGCCGTACCAAGAGTCACGAAGGCCAAGGCACGGACCTTCCCTTCGACCAACAAGGTAAATCCTTCGCCCTTACCTTCAATCCGTACCCAGAGTTTTTCGGAACTAGGGATTGATGCCATGCTTTGCGTCTAGATAAAGGGACGTACATGTACATGTGTAGGGGTCCTGACGCATAGTGAATTATGAACCTGATACTTGAGTAATATAAGGGATGGCTAACTGCTTTTCCTCAATAATGACAGTACTGAATAACTGCAAGGGGAAATTTTTTGCAGTTTGAAATTAGGCTGTACTTTTTGGAAGGTATTGTTTGTTGGCGGACAAAGGTTTAGTTGCCATACACAACAGCAAGTTTTGAAAGAGTATTCCAGACCTGATGCATGTACGAGTACATGTATTGTCCAGGGGGAAGCGGCAGTTTACCAATGTAAAGATTGGAATGCTTTGCATTCCAATCTTTTAATAATAATAATAATAATAATAATAATAATAATAATAATAATAATAATAATAATAATAATAATAATAATAATAATAATAATAATAATGATAATAAAACAAAACTCAAAAGCGCCACATAACAAAAATTAACACCAACTTTTGTTTTTTCTCCCCCGGTGTAGTGTAGTGGAGTTTCCCCGATCCGGTTTCCACTTTCCAGCCTTGCTCTAGATGCATGAGCGGCGCAGGTGTGGCTGCGATACTATTAGGTGATCCGTTTTCGCGTCACCTCGCCAAACAGGTCTCCCTTCCTGACACTCATACAATCCCTCGTCTCCAGCAACTCACCACTTTTCGTTGTATCGTACTCTGAAAAGTCTCTGATACCTCGCTACGTCACACCAGACTCAAACCGTTAGCACAAACGGCGATAAACACGTGCGATATCCACATTTATCATCGCAGTATTCGCATATACATTATATAACATTTCTTTCACTATTTTAGATGCCCATGTCACTAATACTTCGCCCATTCATCATTAAACATTATTCATGATGTACAAATATGTCAAAAATAACTCAAATATCCACATGTTTGGCCTGTAACATCAAGATCAAGATCAAGATCACTTGTGACGTCACGGCTCTTATGCCTTTTCGATTAAATGCCACTTTTTTGCCAAAAACAATGCTGGTCCGTATATTTCTCATGGTTTCCTTCAATTTTGAGGACAATCCAAGGTATTCCATGCGGTACAACCTCGACAGAGTGACTGCATCATAGATAATTAGACGTCCCGCATCATTACCAGGCAAATCTGTACTAAACTATTCTGTTGTGTTCCATCAAAGCTTTCGTCGTGTAGTGCCACCTTGCGGTGGGTTCTGGGAACATTGCATCAAAAGTCGCCGTGGAAGGTAGGGCCGCGAGAGGTCTGCCGCTAGCATGATTTGGTAACAGTTGTTTCGGTATTGGTATGACTGTAATCCGGATTTGAGCTCCACGAACGACAACAAAACCACAGTGCGCGCTACAAGAATGGAGGGAAGAAGCTGTGACCGGGCCAAACCACTCACGCACGAACAGAGAATAATGATTCTCAATCTTGTGAAAGAGAATAAAGACTTGCAAGACCGCTCAACAAACCCAGCTAGCCTTCACAAGAAAAAAATTAGCTTGGGAGGCGATCACCAAGTCATTTAATGCCATTAACATTTTTTTAATATTAAGATATTTATAGCTAAATAAAAATTCAAGATTTTAGCATCAGCTGGTGCTTAGAGAGAAACTGACAATGTGAAAAGAGGCAGGCTCAGGTAGTGAGTAACAAGCCCACATGTGATCAGAGTTATTGAATATCTGTGTCCTCAAGCATTCCTTATTGAAACCTGGCTTGCCACACACTTAAATAATTTTTCTTCTTTTCAAGTTTTGTATATGTATAGCAGTTCTGAATGTTTATTGTTGTTGCTCAATTTCACTATGTATTTATAACAGGTTTATTCAACAACTTTACAGACTGCAGTGTTTTCATAATTTCCAGAATTCTTAACTTTCTTTTTTTCTGTATCCTTCCATTATCCCTAAAGTGGTAATTTATCATGTGTTTGGAAATCACTGTCTTACAAAATCCATATCAAGAAGCAGTGGTAGTTCATTACAAGAGTTGAGAAATTTGTATTCTTTGGGATCTGCTAGACCACAATTTGTATGCATATCATTAAAAATTCCATAGTTAACACATTAGTATAGTCAATCATGAATTACATTAATCATGGCCTGAAATGGTTTGGATACAGGACTATACATCTTGAGAACTACAATACTGTCAGTATACCTATACTTAAATCCTTGCACATCACACCCAACTCAGTGAAAAGTTATCTGTTGACTTAGCTTTAACATTATTGCACTCAATGCTTATGTCACTCACTGTCTTTGTTGAGAGAGAGAGAGAGAGAGAGAGAGAGAGAGAGAGAGAGAGAGAGAGAGTTTGATAAGAAGTCCTGGGTTAGTGTGAAGTGGGGTGCTTGTGAAATTCTCTGTCTACATCCCTACATACATCTTTGTGGTTTTGTTTTAAACCTGCTTATACAGGCTAGTATTTACCTTGTGACTGGCTTTTCTTTGCATACTTTGACAGCCTTCTGTCTGTTGGCAGTTCACCTGTCACTTCCTATTCTCCATTAACCCATGCACATATTTGGTCTTTAATAGGCTTGGATGATGAGCTCACTAAAGAAAATATTTATTACCATGAAATAAACAGTGTAACTTACCTGACAAATAAAAATAAGCTTCATAAAACAGCTAGGTGGCGAGCTTTCTGGATCCACTGCGTTCTTCCACCTCGCGATTTTAAGGCGATCCTTCTCTATTATAAAAAAGAAAAAAAAATAGTAACTTACGTGGAAACATAACTATCGATTTTCCGAGATTGAAAATATTTCTTGATGTTGATTTTAGTTCATACTATTCGTTGGTCACTCCAGCTTACGAAAATTATAAAATATTTATTCGAAGGTCATGTGGAAGACACGGGGGCACCCATGCCTTCCTTTCGACCTTCCCTCTGCTCTTCGTTCCAATAATGACAGTGACTCTTGGTACCACATTACCTCCCCTTCTACCCTCGACCTTAAACCTTCGTGACTCTTGGTACGGGCCATATGTTCAGAAAGTAATGAATTTCTAGTGCGACAATAAGAGTAGGTTTGAGTTCCTCACATATTGATCACATTCTCTCTCTCTCTCTCTCTCTCTCTCTCTCTCTCTCTCTCTCTCTCTCTCTCTCTCTCTCTCTCTCTCTCTCTCTCTCTCTCTCTCTCTCTCTCTCTCTCTCTCTCTCTCTCTCTATCTATCTATCTATCTATATATATATATATATATATATATATATATATATATATATATATATATATATATATATATATATATATATATATATATATATATATATATATATATATATATATATATATATATATATATATATATATATATATATATATATATATATATATATATATATATATATATATATATATATATATATATATATATTAATGCGTGAGTGAAAGTTATGAAACTCTTGATGAGCTCATTTTTAGTAGCTACTTAATTGTAAACTTTAACAGAAATTTCGTATAATACACAAAGATTTTATTCAGGGAGCTTGACCAATACATACTAGGTGTAAAGCAGCAACTGTGAAACAGACATAGTCTCACTGTGAGTTATAAAAAAAAAAAAAAAAAACTTTACCATTAGTATATAGTACGCCAGATTACACATGATTATTCTACCATTTGATATCTTGAACCGATTGAATTCATGAAGAATCAACATAAGCAATGATTCATCATAACTCACCACGTTAACTTCAATAGGAACCATTCATACTAAAAGCTTTAGAATTTAGAATTTTTCCGAGTCTTGGTGATTCCGAATCATTCACGAGCTTGGACTCTTATTTTTCATGCCTCGGCGATTCGTTGGAGAAGTGAGCACCACGCAACCGGACATCCTGGTCAATTTAGTACGACAGTATGGTTTTCGTTTGTTCCAAACCTTTCAAGTTTGCCCCTAATATAATACGTCGTTGAGGATGAGTCAGAACTGAATGGAACAGCTGCGTAGGTTGTTTCCATGGATTAGCGTTCAAAAATTGTCAGGATACCTTTTGTGGTTCGTGATGTGTATCCTCAGCCGCAGCAACTGTCCCTTCAGAGTTTCTCATCCATGCTTCTCAAAGGGCACCTATTAAGTGCTGACTCTGAAGTAATGGAAACGGTGCTCATTCGATAATACCCTAGATCAGATAAAATGAATTCATTCATTTAATTTGATTATCTTAGTATATTTCCATCTGTATGGTTTTAACTAAGCTATACGGGGTCAACCTGTCACACTGAAAATACACCATTTTTATCTAACGCTAAGCCTCTCACTCTAGGTCCTTCTCCGGGCTTGGGTCGTACACATGCGATGGAGGCTGGAGACGGCCGGAGCTCGGAATAAGGTTCTCCCAGTATTCTCGGCCAGCCCTGTAAACAACATTCGAGTCATTCAATGTAAAGTTGACAAAGCCCGAAATGCCAAAATACAGGTGTGTGTGTGTGTGTGTGTGTGTGTGTGTGTGTGTGTGTGTGTGTCTGTGTGTGCGAATACTGTAAAATACTGCTAATATACCACTATTTAGTTGGTATTAGTATTTTGCTAGACAAATATGAATTCACCTTTTCTTAACATAATCCATATGACTTCGCTCGAGACATTTTCCCCAAGGTTGATGTTTCTTGCTGGCTGGCGGCAACTTTCCTCGTTCCTCAGCCACTTCTTCGGAGATGGCGCGGATGTGGTAAGGCTCGAAACCGCAACAACCACCAATATAACGAACCCCTAGGTCATGGGCCGCGCGGGCGTAGGAATGGACGTCAAATCTTGTCACCATGCGAGGCTCTAAAGCTGCGGGAGAATGCGATTTTATTTCTTCTCATATACTTTGCTTATCCACTGAAAACTTATACCTCACTTTACCGGTTTACTTCACGTATTTTCAGACTGCTTCCATGCTCACCATAAGGGAATTCCGGACAGGAAAGGTAGCCTTGAGTGCCTGCCCCGGGACACATAAAACCATTGGGTTGAGTCATGAGATACGGGGAAAGCCCAGCGTTGTTCAGAGCAGCCTTCATGGCCTTGATGGTCCTCACTGTCGTGTCGGGATCAAACAAGCAGTTCACACCAACTGTAACAAAATAATATAATTCAGTTAAAAATCATAATCATTGGACTAAGTAATAATGTTTTTTATGTAAGAGGGAAAACTGCCAAGGGCAAAAAATTTTTCAAAAAAAAGGTCCACTGGAAATGCAAATTACCTAGAAGGTCCGAAAGAATCATCCCAAAGCCAGAGACAATTGTCTTGACACCTCTCTCTTAAGAGAAATCAAGTCGTAGAAAGATGGAAATATGGAAGCAGGTAGGGAATTCCAAAGTTCGCCAGTGAAAGGTATGAATGATTGAGAATACTGGTTAACTCTTGTATTACGAGGGTTGGACAGAACAGGGATGAGAGGAATAAGAAAGCCTTGTGCAGCTAAGCCGCAGAAGGAGAGGCATGCAGTTAGCAAGATTAGTAGAGCAGTTAGCATAAAAATAGCTATAAAAGATAGAAAGAGATGCAACATTTCGGCGGTGAAAAAGAGGCTGAAGACAGTTATTCAGAGGAGGGGAGTTGATGAGATGAAAAGCTTTTGATTCCACCCTATCAAGTAAAACAGTGTGACTGGAACTCCCCCCCCCAAACATGCGAAGAGTGCTCCATACAGGGGCGGATAAGGCCCCTATATAGAGTAAGCAGTTGGAGGGGCGAAAAAAAACTGGCGGAGACGCCGCAGAGCGCCTAACTTCATAAAAGCTGTTTTAGAAAGAGATGGAATGTAAAGTTTCCAGTTAAGATTATGAGTAAAGGACAGACCGAGAATATTCAGTGTGGAAGAGGGAGACAGTTGAGTGTCATTGAAAAAGAGGGGATAGTTGTCTGGAAGGTTGTGTCGAGTTGATAGATGGAGGAATTGAGTTTTTGAGGCATTGAAAACTACTACGTTTTTTCTTCTCCAAACAGAAATCTTAGAAAGATCGAAGCCAGGCATATTGTGGCGTCCCTGTGTGATCTGTTGACTTCCTGAAGGGTTGGTCTTCTCTGAAAGGACGTAAAAAAATGTAAGGTGGTATCATTAGTGTAGGAGTGGGTAGAGCAAGAAGTTTAGTTAAGAAGGTCATTAATGATTAATAGAATGCAATAGAACGATCGGAAAGGAAACTTGAGCTAAAGTTGCAGAGAGAAGGATAGAAACTGTAGGAGGGCAGTTTTGAAATCAAAGGTTTGTGCCAGTATCTATCAATGCTTGTCTAATGCGACAAGATGCCCAGGACTCAGTAAGGAAGGCCAGGTCACCAGTAGAGCGATCTTGACGGAAGCCATACTAGCGATCAGAGAGAAGATTGTGAAGTGACAGATGTTTAAGAATCTTCCTATTCAGGATTGAATAAAAAACTTTAGACAAGCAAAAGATTAAAGCTATAGGACGGTAGTTCGAGGGATTAGAACGATTACCCATTTTAGGAACAGGCTGAATGTAGGCGAACTTCCAACAAGAAGGAAGGATAGAAGTCGATAGACATAGTTGAAAGAGTTTGGCCAAGCAAGACGCAAGCATGGAAGCACAATTCCGAGTGTTTAGGCCAGCGAGGGTATGGAAAACATCATTAGGAAGAACTTTAATTATAGGTATGAAATAGTCAGAGGGAGGATTAAGCCCAGAATCATCCAAGGTGGAGTTATTAGCAATGGCTTGAGGGAAGAGTTCAGTGTTAGAGAGTGATGAGATGGCAGTGGTGCCATCAGGATGAAATAAAGGAGGGAAAGATGAAGAAGTATTGTTGTTGGAGGTCCTTGAAGTCACGAGGAGAGTTGAAGTTTGAAAGTTTCTGGCATTTTCTGTTTATGAAAGAGTGTTTGGCAAGCTGAAGAACAGAATTGGCATAATTCCGGGCAGAAATATAAAGTACTTAAGATTCAGGACATGGAAGGCTTAAGTACCTTTTGTGGGTAACCTCTCTATCATGTATCACAATACCTCTCAATACCTCTTCATTACCGTTATCACTTCACAAATTACACTAGTGGCTTGTCATTAGGCTTAGGGAATATTTATTCAATCTTGAAAATATCGTTCGTTCTCTTGGTACCATGCCTTTCGAACTGTTATTATCATCTATAAAAATACAATAAACTATCTTTCATTGTTGTCCCTATTATCTGCTCTGACGGTCTTCAGCCTCTTCCTCATTCCCGCATTGTTGCATCTGTTGCTATCTTGTACAGCAATTTTCAAGCTAACTGTTCTAATCTTTCTAACTCTATGCCTCCCCTTCTTCCACAGTCTCCATGTACAATGTTCTATTCCTTCTACCTGTCTACTGCATTTATCAATTTCCATAGTAAAGTCTGGAACTTCTTACCTCCTTGTGTATTTCCACCTACCAACGACTTTTACTAATTATTCAAGAGGGAGATTTCAAGATACGCACTTATCCTTTAGATCAGACTACCTCTTTTGGTTTTGTCCAGGGAATCCAACCCATGATATTTATATTTAATCACATTTGATATTATCCTATTCCGGTTTCACTCCTATATAGAATAAATGTAACATGTATTTTATTCACTTTTTCGTCACTCAAATTCGAACCTTCGATCCTTTGCATTTATTGTTAAAAAAAATTCCTATTAAACTGCTAAAACGAATCATCAACAGATAAAAAAAAATGTTAATGATAACACTAATAATATTAATAATAATAATAATAATAATAATAATAATTATTATTATTATTATTATTATTATTATTATTATTATTATTATTATTATTATTATTATTATTATTATTATTATTATTATTATTATTATTATTATTATTATTATTATTATTATTATTATTATTATTATTATTATTATTATTATTATTATCATTGTTAATGTTGATATTGTTGTTGTTGCTGGTATTTTTGTTATTGTTGTTGTTGTCGTTGTTGTTGTTGTTGTTGTTGTTGTTGTTGTTGTTGTTGTTGTTGTTGTTGTTGTTGTTGTTGTTGTTGTTGTTGTTGTTGTTGTTGTTGTTGTTGTTGTTGTTGTCGTTGTTTTTGTTATTGTTGTTATCATTATTGTTATTTCTATTATCATCATGATTTTTATTTTTAATATTTCTCTTATAATCACTATTATTTTTAATATTATTGATATTATTATTCTTTTTATCATTATTACTAGTTTTGCTTAGCGTTATTTCTGATATCATTGTTACCTTTATTACGATTGTTATCATTATCATTATCATTTTTGTTATATTTATCATTTCATTATTATTATTATTATTATTATCATTATTATTATTATTATTATTATTATTATTACTACTACTACTACTACTACTATTTCTTATTAATAATGATAATAATAATAATAATAATATTATTATTATTATTATTATCATTATTATCATTATTATTATTATTATTATTATTATTATTATTATTATTATTATTATTATTATAAATGTAATAATAGTAATGATAATAATAATAATAATAATAATAATAATAATAATAATAATAATAATAATAATAGTAATAATAATAATAATAATAATAATAATAATAATAATAATAATAATAATAATAACAACAACAATGGTAATGATAATAATAATAACAATAACAATAATAATGATGATATAATAATAATTTTTATTGTTATTATTATTATTATTATTATTATTATTATTATTATTATTATTATTATTATTGTTGTTATTATTATTATTATTGTTATATAATAATAATAATAGTAATAATAATGATTATTAATATTTTTTATTATTGTTATTATTATGATTATTATTATTATTATTATTATTATTATTATTATTATTATTATTATTATTATTGTTATTATATCATTATTATTATTATTGTTGTTATTATCATTATTATTTTCATTATTATTATTATTATTATTATTATTATTATTATTATTATTATTATTATTATTATTATTATTATTGTAAGAACATAATGACAACCTTTGGAAGGGATCCCTTCACCACCCTTCCATTATTATTATTATTATTATTATTATTATATAATAATAATAATAATAATAATAATAACAACAACAACAACAACAACAACAACAACAACAACAACAACAACAACAACAACAACAACAACAATAATAATAATAATGATAATAATAATAATAATCATAATAAAAAGTAATAATAATAGTAATGATAATAAACATAATAATAATAATAATAATAATAATAATAATAATAATAATAATAATAATAATCATAATATTTAATATACTAAATCTCTCTCAAACATACTGAATCACACACACACACACACACACACACACACACACACACACACACACACACACACACACACACACACACACACACACACACACACACACACACACACACACACACACACACATTTCCGTAAGACTCCAGTTATTCTGAATTTTCCCTCTTCCCAGTGTTTCTTCCTCTCCTCTCCCTACCCTCTATTCCCATATGAGATGGTATAAGTAAATCCTTTGGCGAGGTTTCATTCAAAGTTTTATTAGACAGGGTAAAATCAAAAGCTTATTGTCTTATCAACTCCTTTCCTCTAACTGAGTGTCTTCAATCTCTTTCTCGCCGCCCTTATTCTATCATATTCTACCGCTATATTCATGGTTACTGCTCTTCTCATTTTTTTAACTGCATGCCTCCCCTCCTCCTTCCTCTTCGTTGCACAACATTCTTTCTCCTCTCACCCCTTTTTTGTCCAACTCTCTTATGCTAGAGTTAACTAGTACTCTCCATCATTAATATTTTTCTCTGGTAAACTTTGGAACTCCTTATCTTCTTTCGTATTTCCAACTTCCTATAATTTGATTATATTTAAGAGGGAGGTTTCAAGACATTTATTCCTTTTTTGGCAATTTTTTTCGTACCTACAATGGAATGGGAATCTAGTGGGCCTTTTGTTCGTTTTACGTTCCCCTTAGCAGGATTCCACACTTACATACTCGTAAAGTAAAGAAACGGTTTTGCGGTCCTACTCGAGAGGCTATTGAACTTTCTGGTGACTTACTCCAGTATTTTTTTTTTTTTTTTTTTTTAGAAGTGTGAAAAGCAGTCCCGAAGTAATACTAGAATTATACTTGACGCTGGTCAGACAATATCTTGCCTATTCGGTACAATTCTCGTCCCCACATTAAAGGAAGGATATAGCTATATTGGAGTTAGTGCAAAGGAGGATGTCTAAAAAGATATAGGGGAAAAGGGATATTCCCTATGAAGCGAGACTGAAGAAACTCAAACTGCATTCCTTAGAGAGACGTAGATTAAGAGACCTGATAGAAGTATAATGGTTTTAACAAAGGGACATGAACCTAGTTCTTAAGATCAGTAGTAGGGACAGAACCAGAAATAATGGGTTTAAGCCTGAAAATTCAGGTTTAGGAGAGAAATGGAAAAAAACTTGTCCTCAAACAGAGTGGTTGTTGAGTGGAACGGACTCAGTGGTCATATAATCAGTGCTGAGTCAATATGGAGCTTTAAAAGAAGATTAGATAAATTTTTGGATGGGGATGATAGATGGAATTAAGTAGCTTTAATTAATTATACCATGTGTAGGCCCGGCGGTCTCTTGCAGCTTTCCTCTTTTTTTATGTTCTTATGTTCTCACCTACTTGAGCTCCAGCTTTAGCCATTCTTACGGCACACTCTCCAGCAGGAATGCCATTACCGTCGCCTTTCACACTAATAGCCATGGTAGCGACCACCACCATACCAGTCTTTGCTGCTTCTTCGATGGCCCACTCGATCTCTTCCACATGGAAAAAGAACTACAAGAAAATTTCGATTATTCATTCTGATATATGAATAAAGAATGACAAATATCATCAGTTTTGCCATTTATAGTAAATTCCGAAGACGTGTATACCTCAAGAATGACGAAGTCGACCTTGTTCTTGACAAATGGTTGGAGTTGTTCCCTCATCTGAGCTTGAACAGCAGCTTTGCCCTTGCCTTCTTTATAGGCTGGACACTTGTTGATGCTTCCTGCCACAAGCGCGTTTCCTTCGTTGGCCACTTCTCGTGCTATTTGACAAGCAGCGTCGTTTATCTGTTGACACTGTCCCATAAAAATTATTACTTTTGCTATTTGACAAGCAACGTCGTTTATCTGTTGACACTGTCCCATAAAAATTATCACTTGACATTAAGCAATTAACTTTAAAAAATTGTGGAGATTTTTCTTACACTGGCGGAAACGAACTCACCGTCAAAGCATCATTCCCCAATGCCTTATTGAGTTTCTCTTGGCTACCGTTGTATGTGACTGTTTGTATAACATCACTGCCTGCTCTTAGGAACTCTCGATGTAACTGTTTTACTGTTGAATGATCGATTATATATTAAAAATTAGTACTTCAGAATGTGCACTGTCAAGCCTTCTATCAAAATTATTAAACAGAATCTCTAAGATGGAGGAGATCCTTATGATATCTACCATCAGTCATCAGGGGACCGCCGTGGTACAGTGGAACCATGCGTGCTTTGGGATCCGAGGGGTCTCCAAGCGCATAGGTTCGAATCCTGTCCACGGTCCGAGTGTAGTTTAGGCTTCCTCACTCGGGGCAATGGTTTCCTAGCGGGTGGGCTTTGAGATAGGAGATACCCCAAAAAAGTATCCTCTTTACCCCATAAACTCCCGTGAAAAGCCCACATGGTATAAATAAAAATTAAAAAAAACTCACCAGCCTCAGGGTGTTCCATTACCACTTCTGGTGTCCATATCCCTGCGTCCACGTATCCTCGTCTCTCCAGTGCGAATATCATCCCTCCGTCACCTACAACTAAACCATCTTGAAGGCGTTCAAGCAATCCCTGTAATATAACAATGATACCTCGGGACGAAAAATCTTCAGTCTGGGTCCAGGCGTCAGCGTGGATCACTGATGGCAACTCAAGCACGTCTTGCATTGCTGTCACAGTGTTGTTTTTTTGTTTTTTTCATATTGTAAATACTCAAATTTCCAATTTTTAATTGCATATGTATTATATATAGTATATTCTTTTAACACTTACAATGAGAGAGAGAGAGAGAGAGAGAGAGAGAGAGAGAGAGAGAGAGAGAGAGAGAGATGGAAGGGAATGAAGCATTTGATCTGGATGAGGGACTTGAGCAATTAGCATTAACACATGAAGGGTAGACTACTGTCTACGAGAGTCAGGTATACGGCAGTGTTTATCAAGTTATAAAAACAATGTCAAACCCTCCGCCACACCTTGGAACACCGCTACCCAGTGAGGAAAGAACCTATGGCCTGACAAGATACCCCGTGAAAGAGGGGCTTGTGCCTCTAGCGATCATAATGAGAGTAAAGTAAGTATGTGATATCTTTAGATTACATATATCGTGGATAAGAGGACCTGGATCTAGTAGCGATTGATTCAAACGCTAATCGGGGTTATCTGGTCAACTACTGATAACAGTCGTTTATCTTTTGCTGTGGTCGTTGGTGTCTGCCATCTTAGCTCTGCGTGTGCTATATTCATGTCAGATGCAGAGTTTATGAGATTTCATGCAGGATCTTCATCCATTACTGAAAACACGTAAGTTTCTGGTGATTGAGAATTTTCCGAGAATTATTTTATTCTTGAAGCATGGATATTCTGCCGAGTTGAGCTCAACACACACTTCATTGAAAGAGATACCCCATTAGAGGAAGTGGCCTGAAATCCTCTTCCCATTAAGTACTTCCTAGTCATCTGATGATGAAAGAAAGTAACAACTACGACAAGTAATATTATGAACGATGTTATGCGGCTTTGGCAGAATATGAAGAATTTTGTCAAGCTATGTGCCTTTCACCAAATACAACATATAATGACACCAAAGTGAAGTGCTAATGGCCTGCCTTCGGACAGAACATATTGATCTTACACATGAGTATGTAGTGTATTATAAAGGACACTATCATTGCATCACTATTGCACAACGCCACACTCATAGGTGAGGCTTTTACTGATCACGTGCTTGTCACTTAATTCAGTGGTTTAGATGATTATCACATTGACGGGTACGTGTTCCGTCACTAATTTAGTTTTGTGGACAACACTTACCTTTTGACTCATTGTAGCCAATATGTACGAGATATTGCTGTTAGGCTAAGCAGTGTGCTGAGGAGGCCTCTTCTGGAACATCTACTCTTATTTCTGTTACTACGAAGACTGCTGGTATCACGGTCATAGCAACCCACCATCCCGATAGGGGAAGCGTTACGTCAGCAATTTTTAAAGTAGACTTCAGTCTACTTTAAAAATGCTGACGTAACGCTACGCATTTCTTCATATTTAGCTGAATATTCTAATATATATATATATATATATATATATATATATATATATATATATATATATATATATATATATATATATATATATATATATATATATATATATATATATATATATATATATATATATATATATATATATATATATATATATATATATATATATATATATATATATATATATATATATATATATATATATATATATATATATATATATATATATATATATATATATATATATATAATTGTTTATGGAAGAGGCGGATGGTGAAAAAGAAAACGTACTCTGCTGCTGATCACACCCGTCACCACCCCAACTCAATAAAAAAAAAAATGCCAATAAAGTTCCATTACGTTGATGAGCCTCCTGAGAAAGCGTTATGGTTATACTCGAAGGAAGAAAAAAAGATAAACGAAAAGAACGTTCTAGTATATTAACTTCAATGGTATCTCATTCTTAAAGGACTTCACCCTTGACCGACATGACTCAGCAAGTTTTTTTTTTTTGTAGATTACCATGTTAGTTTGTTCTCGTCTCTCTCTCTCTCTCTCTCTCTCTCTCTCTCTCTCTCTCTCTCTCTCTCTCTCACAAAAACAAATGAACATACAAATATAAAAGAAAAATATCATAAAAAGAGAAGTAGATATTGAAATTTGTTTACCTCATTTAATATACCTCTATATGGGCATCATTAAATGCACGAAACACATAAAATAAATCCTAAATTTTATGCCATGTTTGCCATAGTATCGTCAATAGTGGCTATGGCATAAGTGATATTTTGTTTTAGATCGAGATGTCCCGTATTTTTGTTCATACACTATATAAAGAACATAACCCTATAAAATATAAATCCAGCGGTGTGATATATGGTGAGCGATTTGGCCAGAGATGAGCCATTTGTTCCTGTTCACCGACTTGGAAATGTTTAATTTAGGAACATGTTGTAATCCGAGATGTTGCACGACGCTGCACAAATTCTCTAGCTAGTGGTTATAAATAGTCAAATGACAATCACAACTCCTTCTATCGCCTTCTCCACTGCAAATCATTACAATTTCCCTTACAAACATCCATAAGAATTACTTTAATCTCTTACATATTCTCACATCAGAACGGATTCCACCTCAACGTCGTCCACTATATCTTCATAACGTTATTACAATATCTAAACACTGTGTTTTATTTATCACTAAATCTCACATGTAGTAAGTACAACATTTCCCCCTCTCAACCAGTTACCCATACATAGTTATTACCTTTACTTGGTACACGGATACATGCAACCAACGTAACACACCACTAAATATATTACCATACACATATAGTTAGCTTATTCCGTTCACGAAAATGACAACGTAACATACCACCGAATATAATGACAAATCTTGATATTTCCACGAAAGTAACTTCACTCAACAAATCCCTTTCTCTTGGTACCCATACATAAGAACTACGTT
Organism: Portunus trituberculatus; assembly: GCF_017591435.1. NCBI lineage: Eukaryota > Metazoa > Arthropoda > Malacostraca > Decapoda > Portunidae > Portunus > Portunus trituberculatus. The sequence continues at coordinate 9,898,930 of NC_059270.1, forward strand.
AAATTCGTACACGAATACACACAAGTAAATCTGTTACGTAACTTATTCGTCATAGCAACTCACATGCACATACCTACGTAGCTGTATACAAGATCCTTTACTCATAAATGAAAATGCAAGTATATAACGACGTCATTATGAACCAAGTACATACACATAAACCATACTGAAATAATACCTAAACCTCCTATCATGATTCCTCCTCCATTCTAAAATATCTCAAAAGACTGCATTGCAACAATAGCTCCACTTACTGTTTATATGAAGTACAAAACGTTCATGCCGTCTTCACCTGTGCAGCGTAGGACGGCCCGCCCAGAGCCGCGATTGTCCTCTCTGCTTCCTCTCTCGTCTCTCTCTCCTATCTCCCCATACCTCTCTAACCTTCCTTCAGAGAGCTCAGGGAAAGGGAGGAGGGGTCAGACTTGATCTACAATAACACGCCCATTTTATCATTGACCATTCGGAGACCACTCCACGGAGCTCACGTGTGAACAACATAAGGGTGAAGGCTCATACAAAATACAATCAAATAATTCTTAAACGTAGTACACATCCGGAAACAAGACACCATCCTATTGGCGTTTCAGAGGCTCAAGTTTTACCTACTAAGATAGTAAGTTCCTTATTGGTCTGATTAGGATATCCAGGTTGCTTATTGGTCACTTTTATTTACCATTCATGTTTCATTCCACGTGGGGAACATGTGTGTACTCTACTACTACCCAAAGTCGTATACCACTCTCCAAGGTCATTAAGAAGTCAGATGTCTTGGACATCTGTCTTGGTCATCTCCTTGATTTAAATCTGATACCCAGCAGTCTACCTTCTGTAAATTGTTTTTTAATTGTTTTTTTCTTGTCCTTACTGCTGATTGACCCATTCCCCATGTTGTTATTGGCTGGGTTATGGCTGGTCAAATATCGCGTACACTTCATTTCTTGTTTTTTCATTATGTTATAATATGATGTAGGGATCCGACAAACATGCACTTCCCAATGTGCTGTAGCACTATCTTGGTAGAAAATGTTGTTTGGTTGCAGTGCCACATATTCTCAAAAGGTCAAGGTAAACATGAACAGTAATTCATGTTTCGTTGAAGAAAAATGGACCAATGATTCGATTGTAAATGATCCCTCACCACACATTTAAATGACATGACAACACAATACTCAGTTAAAGATATATATTGAACAAAAATACGGGATATCACTGATCTAAATCAAAAGATCACTGATGCCGTTGCCGCCATTAATTAGGTTCAGTTACAGCAAACATGGCAAAAACCCCAATAATGTTTTTATGTGCTTCGTGGACTTTAACATTTGCTCCTCATTTTTCAAATATTTTCATACTGATTGCTCTTCTGATCTTGCTAACTGCATGCCTTCCCTCCTGAGGCCTCGCTACACAAGGCTTTCTTCTTCCTCGCATCCCTATTCTCTCAATCTCTCTAATGCCAAAGTTAACCTGTACTTTCAATCATTTATACCTTTTTCTGGTAAACTCTGGAACTCCCTACCTGCTTCTGTATTCCGATCCTCCTATGACTTAACTTCATTTAAGAGGGAGACTTTAAGACTTTCTTTTAGCTAACTCTCTCAGACATGCAAGAGAATTGGCAACTGGGCGTTTTTATTTTTTGTTTTACCTTGCTTTTGACCAGCTTTCCCGTCTTACATATATTTTTTTTTTGTCTTAAACACGGTGCCATAGCTTCTCTCTTCTCGTCCTATAATGTTTACACTATATACAGATTCAAATTAGAGTATAATAATTTAGGAGAAATAGAAGGGCAGTCTTCCGTTGCGTAATCTTCTTTATTTTCTATTCACAATAATAAGAACCAATAGCACTAGATATGTTGCCACAGATGTCCCTTATCACGGGTCGCTGTACCAAGGAAATAACCTTCTATGTGCTGGGGTTGAACCCGTGTGAAGGAGGCTGGAACCGGCCGGAGCTTGGTACTAGGTTCTCCCAGTAATTTCGACCAGCTCTGCAAAATACTTTCACATCACTCAAAGCCGAACAAAACAGACTAGTGGACAAATTAAGCCAATTGAATTCATATTATAAGGAAACAAAATGGAGCTTAATTTTTTGCATTGGTATTTCATTCCTTAGATATCTACGACAACGACTGCATTTTTTCTTGAGCGATTAGCTAATGGAGAGTTAATTGAGGACATTTTATTCCTAATATTCTAATATCTCATAACGTTTGTCTGCCGAGCAGCAATTACTGATGTACTGGAGAAGTATTTGAGTGAGGTCTTAAGCAAGTAAGGCATCTTTGCACCGTGACTAGCTGCCTCTTCTTCCAAGCGTGCTTGATAAATAGTAACGGCCATTATTTCTTTCCTTTGCACTTGACATTCCAAACAAAATGATGTCCAACATAAAAAAAATAATCAATAATTACCAAATTATAGCAAATGTTTTGAGGTCCTACAATATTTTCCGAAGCATATACCCACCTTTCTCTTACGAAGTCTAAGTAACTTAGCTCGAGACATTTCCCCCAAGGCTTGTGCTTGTCACTGGCTGGCGGCATCTTGCCTCGCTCCTCAGCCAATTCCTCTGCGATGGCGCGGATGTGGTAAGGCTCAAAGCCACAGCAGCCCCCGATATAGCGAACCCCAAGGTTGTAGACGGCGCGAGCGTAGCGGTGGACGTCAAATCTGGTCACCACTCGAGGCTCCATGGCTACAGGAGAGTTGTGCGTTTTTATTTCATTACCAAAGAATTACACACACACACACACACACTATACTACACTTGCCATGCGCCATAGTTGCGGTAGTCAGTCCAATACTTACCGAACGGGAACTCCGGGCAGGAGAGATAACCATACTTGCCGGCCCCCGGGCAAAAGAAACCATTAGGCTGAGTCATAAGGAAAGGAGAGAGGCCAGCGTCGTCCAGTGCAGTCTTCATTTCTTTGATGGTCTTCACTGTCTCATCAGGGTCGAACATGCAGTTCACACCCACTGCAGATCAACCAACACAGCACAGTTAATAATTACAAAAAACAATATTAGAACAAACTTTCAGGGAAAAAGAGAGAGAGAGAGAGAGAGAGAGAGAGAGAGAGAGAGAATGTGTGTGTGTCTGAGTACAAATTGAAGATGGTTTTAGCCATATAATCTTTGTAAGTAGACGTCCCTAGCGTTACTAAAAGAATATCTTTATGTAATCTGTCTTACAATTGAAATTTGTATGTTTATTCTAAATGAATTTAGAGAATATATATTTACTACTTTAAGGAGGAAAAACATATGCCTTTCTTTTCATATTTTGTCAAGAAAATTCGCTATTAGTTAGAACAGAAAGCATAAAAGAAGTAAAGGAAGTTTCCCTTTATTTTCTAATTTTCTATACTGATATTGCCAGCAACTAACTTTGTATCTCGAAGGTGAATAAAGGAACATCTGTATTAGTCTATAAAGGAGTCATGGTCACCTGTGTAACATAATTTAGAACATGTGCTCATTAACACTCGTTTTGCATCTGACATTACTCACCTACATGAGCTCCAGCCTTGGCCATCCGCACGGCACACTCTCCTGCAGGAACATTATTCATGTCACCTTTCACACCAATTGCCAGAGTGGCAGCCACCACTATCCCCGTCTTCAAGGCCTCTTCGATTGCCCATTCTATCTCCTCCACGTGGAAAAAGAACTGCAAAACAGAAAGACAATGACTGTTTTGATTATGTTTAATGGCAATGATGAGATTTTGTAATGCAACGAGGAGCAAAGTTACGAGATTCCTGTTTTGTCAACTATTTGGAGAACCAGGAACATTCTTACCTCAGCGATGAGGAAGTCAACTTTATTCTTCATAAATGGTTTGAGCTGTTCCCTTGTTTGAGCTTGAACTGCGGCCTTGCCTTTGCCTTCAATATAGGATGGACACTGGCTAATGCTTCCTGCTACTAGAGCGTTTCCCTCCTTGGCCACTTCCCGGGCTATATTGTAGCCTGCATCGCTTAACTGTTGACACTGGGTCGTAGAAATGACAATGTAAGAAATGGATGACTATTTGCACAAACATTTCTCATTGTTTTATAGACTAAAAATAGCTCACCGAATGAACATTGTTCCCAAAAATCTTGTTTAGTTTGTCTTGGCTGCCGTTGAATGTGAGTGTTTGCACCACATCGCTGCCTGCTCTCAAAAACTCTCGATGCAACTGTTTTACTGTTGAAATAGTGATTAGATAGATACATCAGTTGGATATATAAACATCAGTTTCCATAGCTTTAAACTTCAGGATATAATTGTATTGTCAAGCACTCTTTTATAATAACGACGATCAATATAAATAAACTGACATTCCTTCGTCATGAAACAACTCACCAGCCTCGGGATGCTCCACCACCACCTCGGGTGTCCACACGCCTGCGTTCATGTATCCCCGTCTCTCCATGGCAAATATCAATCCCCCGTCACCCACCACCAGTCCATCCTGGAGACGTTCCAACAATCCCTGACAAATATAAGACAAGCTCCGTAACAGAAGTTTTTTTACTACTACTGTCAATCGATTATGGAGAAACAAAAGACAGAAACTCCTGGAGGAGGTAAACGTCAAAAGCAACTACAATGTTTACTATGTATATATTGTATACACACTTGACTTTTTCAAACCTGTAATCTTGTACGGATTCAGCTTAAAAGAAATACTCTGGAGGAAGCTTATGAATCCCTGTTTGATTATATAATTTACATTCATATATGCTATTGTTTTCAGTATGTTCCTTCTTTCAGCCTCCTAATAAATGTACAAGCATCACGTACAGCCTTAAAACACTTTGCCATTTGTCGAGTGGTTTAAAGTTACCTACATATCACCATGATACCCAGGTTCTAGGTGGTTACACCCAAGATGAGCTTGGGCGGTGATATGGACCTTAATATGGGTACCACTATAAATAAAATTGCCTGTGCCACTAATGGGCGGAAGCTGAACCGCTCTTCCAATACATTCTTCAAGTGTGCCTACAGGCGTTATAGGCCTTAACGTAAAAAAAAAAAAAAAAAAGTGTGCTATTTTGTGAACATGGGGGATGGGCTAATTTTGTTAAGATACTTTATAGGTTTCCTGAACTAATTGTGTTCAGTTTCCGTACTCGTAACCATATATTGCTTTAATGTATGTTGTATCCTGAAGGATGTTCTAATTGTTTGTTTAATGTTGTTTCCTCTTTTATGGATTGTGATATTTAGAGGATCCAGGTTAGATATTGAGTGCAGTTCTTCTGTCGTTTTTGTAAATGGATATTTCTATTGGTGTGCAAACTTTAATGCTCGGTTTTGTATTCGTTGTAGTGAAAGCATTTCTTGTTTTGAGAATACATTAAGTATGTAGATTGGGTATGTTAGGATAGGAAGGACACATGCTTTAACTAAGTGTATTTTTATGTTGGCGTTTAGCGTTTCAAAGCGTTTTATTACTTTGAGTGCAAGGGAAGCTTTTTTGGTGACATGTGAAACATATTTGCTGTATCCACGGGGGCAGAGCTTTAGTCCTAGTACGCATGCTTCATTTGAGTAGGGTATTAAGTTTCCTTCAATATGAACCGGGGTTGTCTTTAATAAAGCTATGGGGAGGATAGTGAATTTTGATGTGTTGGTTTTTATTTTCCATTTGTTCTCAAAATTATTTATGTTTTTAATTTCCTTCTCTTTTTTTTTGTTAGCATATTTCTTGATTTGCCTGCTTGAGTTATGATTTGTGTAATGTCGTCTGCGTATTGTATGTTTATCCCATCTGTAATTGGTGGGGGTATGTCGTATGTATATATTGTGTAAAGTGTGGGTGATAGGCTGATTCCTTGCGGTACACCACTGTGGAATTGAAAGCTTTGGCCTTTGAAGCTATTTAGTGTAATAGAGGCTGATCTCTTGTCGAGAAAGTTACAAAATAGTTTTGCTATTATTCTAGGAAGTTGTATCTGTTGCATTTTGTATATGAGACCATTTGTCCATACCTTGTCAAACGCCTTGGAGACACCTGTTAGAACTATACAACATTACTTTTTGTCTGAGAGGGCTATTGAAATGGTTTCTGTGATAGTTGCTAGGGTTGTGTCTGTTGATTTGTGTTTGCGGAAACCATGTTGTGAGTCAGGTAGTATATTGTTGTTTTCTAGAAATGTTTAACTCTCATGTTGTTTATTTTTCATAGATTTTGCCCGGTACTTCAAGTAGTGAGATGGGGCGGAAGTTGTTGGGGTCTGTTGTTGGTTTGTTTGGTTTAGGAATCAACTTTATTTTAGAGTGTGTGAATATGTTTGGGAAATATCCCATAGATAGTGATATGTTAAGAAGTTTAGTGAATATTTCTAAAACTTCATCAGGTAGATTCTGTAGAATGATTTTATTTTAATGAATATTTCTAAAACTTCATCGGGTAGATTCTGTAGAATGATTTTATTTATTCTAGTGTGTCCTGGTGTGTTATTTTTTAATTGCTTTATAATGTATTTCAAATTCTGTATTGTGATCTGGATGTTAGGTAGTTGTTGTTATTTAGGTTATCTGGGTTTCCTTGATGGTAGGGAAGTATTTCTACTATGATGTTGTTGATGTATGTGTTAACTATTTGATCGTTCCCTTGATCGAACAACAAAGTTTCTGTTGGGCTTATTCTGAAGACATTACTCCAGATTTCCCTGAAGATTTTTTCTTTGTCTTTTCCTTCATATATCTTTTTGTTATCTTGTATTAGGTACTGTGTTTGATTTGATGTGTTACCTCTTAGTTGCTTTATGTTTTGCCAGGTTTTTATTTTTTTCATCTTTATAGAGCGTCTGTGCTTCGCTTTTTTTGTTTTCCCAATGAATTATGTTATGTGTTTTGCATTCTTCTACAATGGTGTGTTTTATGGTTTTATAAGTGATATATATTGCATAGGTCCACCCTGATTTTAAACTGTATTCCGTTAATCGTTTCGCCCACCATTGCAGTTCTTTTATACGTTGGTTGTATATAGGTTTCTGTGTTGTTTTGTGTGTTCTGGTTGGTATATATTTTTCCATGGTTGAGGTTATTGCAGTCATCCACTCTTTCATTGAGTTTCCAAGGTAGTTTGGTTGATGCATGGATGTGTGTTTATGCTTTTTGTTTTAAGTTTTGCTTCTTGTTTGAATTCTTCCCAGTTAGTTATTTGTTTTTTTTTATGTATATAGGTGGTGCATTTATTCTAATAGGATGTGATGTTATCTTTATAATTACTCGTATGGGTATGTGGTCTGAGTCAGCTGTTAGTCCTGGTTAAATAAGTATATTGTGGTATGTTTTATTGTTGGTTAGTATTATGTCTTGGGTGGATAAGGCATTGTGAGATATGTATGTTGGGAAAACAGGGCCTATATGTGCTAATTTATTATTATTGATCAGCATCATTAGATGTTTTGTTGTCTAAAATGGGATGATGTGCGTTCAAGTCCCCAATGATGTAGGTTAGGATTGATTGAGACGTTATCGCATGGAAGTCTGAGATTGGTAGATAAGGTCTTCGAGGTGGAAGGTATGTTGTGGCGATGGTTATTGGGCCTGTACTTGTTTCTATTGTAATTTGTAGTATGTCAATGTTATAATCATCTTTTATTTTGTGTTTCAAGTTATGTTTAACGAGAATAGCTGAACCGTCGTGCATTTCATCGCTGGAGTTGATAAGGTAAGTAGTGTAATTTAAAGCTTCTATATTTTCATTTGTTTTCATTCCGTGATTGTTGAGTAGTATCATATCTGGGTCTATTTCTCTGTATATGTTACTTAGGGTGTTTTTTTTTTTTTTTTATTTATTTATTTTTTCTTTATTCCAGTGTTAAACATTATTTTGTACAACATTCAGTGTATGTGGTGCATGAGTGAGAGCCATGTTGCGTGACGTTCTATGTGTTGTTGTGTTGTGGGTGTATTTAGTAGGTTTCTTAGTTGTTTCATCACTTAGAGGAGTGTATGTGGTGTGATTTTGTTGATTTACTGGGGGATGGTTTCCTGTCCTCCGTTTTTCCACTTAGGATTTTGTTAAAAAGAGCATCATCCATTATACATCAGCAATTAGCGAGATTAATATCGTTATTTATAAGGTGGCTATAAATTTCATGTCCATTATATACAGTGTTAGTAAACCTCTATTTAAGTCTGCCCTTATCTATTGCAGACTTTAAGTAATTAAGACTGAAAGTTTCTTTCGGCCATCCCTCGGTCTTTTTTTTAGTTATGATTGCATCTCTAGGTGGGTGCCAGAAATCTTTTCCAATACGGGCTTGTCCTCAGGCTGGGTGTTGTTGAGGGTTGTCGTTGGTGTGTTTTTTGCCAGTGGTATATTGTCAAGTGCTTGTTTGAGAAGGTATATTATTGGTGTTGGTGCTTGGCTGTGAGGGGGCTGTAGTATTACATATTATGGTGTTGGCAGGGGTGTTCTTTGTCATTATGTTTAAAATGGCATCAGAAGGTGGGTTCTCTGATATAATTATACTGGGGAGGTCATTGGCCTTGTAAAGTTTATTGAGTTCAGCACCAAAGCTACCGGGGTTAATGGAGTTTAGGAAGTGGGCATAAACCAGGCACGTCTGGATTTTTATATGTGTGTCTCTGTCTAAAGTATTGGTCATAGGTTGGATGGTAGATGGTAGAGGGGTAACATGCAGTCCTCAGTTCTTCTTGTACCGGTATGACGACGACCAAGTTATCACGAAGGCTGACGTTCCACCTAGCATCCAGAGCCCCTAAGAAACATCTATGCGAAGAGCATGGCGCAACATTAACAAGAAGCGTGCTGGTAGAAAACACAGAAATCTTAGACACCTGTAAAGATTTGCGAAAATTAAACATCTTAGAAGCATATCAAAGAAATGGAACCAAGGCTGAATACACAGGCAGACAAACCACTTAGCCCTTCCGAGCATGAACCGCGGGACGCGAGGACACAGCCAGCAAAAAGCAAGAAACAGCAGTCAATCAGCAACCAGCAGCGAGTAGAGAGGTGGGGAGGCAAGAGCCAATCAGAAAAATACACTCACCCCACATCAGTGCCCAGCCAAGATTTAAGCGCGCTAAACGGCCAGTACAGCACATTCTCACCCATACGCTGAGAAGCTACGCTACTGAAGAAGGCTCTATGAGCCGAAATCCTGGATCCAGCAAAAAATGACCACCTAAGGAGAGGTCATAAACAGACTATTAAAAGAGAATAAAACTGTCTTGAGGAATAAAGACAGTGAATGCGGAATTAGCTATCACGTTCAACGAAACATGCATTATAGAAAACCTCCTGCCCATTTATACACTATAAATATATATATATATATATATATATATATATATATATATATATATATATATATATATATATATATATATATATATATATATATATATATATATATATATATATATATATATATATATATATATATATATATATATATATATATAGATAGATAGATAGTGTGTGTGTGTGTGTGTGTGTGTGTGTGTGTGTGTGTGTGTGTGTGTGTGTGTGTGTGTGTGTTTAATTCACCTCGGTCGTCTGCTGGTCACCCAGCCAGTCTTCCCCATTATGGAGCGAGCTCAGAGCTCATAGACCGATCTTTGGGAAGGACTGAGACCACAACACACTCCACACACCGGGAAAGCGAGACCACATCCCCTCGAGTTACATCCCGTACCTATTTAGTGCTAGGTGAATAGGGGCCACACATTAAGAGGCTTGCCCATTTGCTTCGCCGCTTACTGGGACTCGAACCCGGCCCTCTCGATTGTGAGTCGAGCGTGCTAACCACTACACTACGCGGTGCATGTGTGTGTGTGTGTGTGTGTGTGTGTGTGTGTGTGTGTGTGTGTGTGTTTGTTTGTAATTCACCACGGTCGTCTGCTGGTCACATAGTCAGCCTTCCCCATTACGGAGCGAGCTCAGAGCTCATAGACCGATTTTCGGTTAGGACTAAGACCAAAACACACTCCACACACCGGGAAAGCGAGGCCACAACCCCTCGAGTTACATCCCGTACCAACTTGCTGGTAGGTGAACAGGGGCTACACATGAAGAGGCTTGCCCATTTGCCTCGTCGCTCCCGGGAATCTAACTCGGGCCTTCTCGGTTGTGAGCTGGGTATGCTCACATCTGCACTACACGCTGTGTGCGTATGCCTGTCTTACATGCTTTTGTACCCACGCACGGACATTTATGCATTTTCTTTCTCTCCTTCTTTTAGGCACATTATGTATATATATATATATATATATATATATATATATATATATATATATATATATATATATATATATATATATATATATACTGTCATCTCTTAAATACCTTTCGACTCATATCCGTCACTGTGTTTGTTTGATCAGCAGCGTGCGATGATGTGCAGCCAGTCTGTGTACACTGGTGTCTGGTGGCTAACTGAGCTCCTGCAATCTGTTGTTCGGTAGTAAGCTGTGGAGAGATAAGCTTTTAACCCTGATAAAAAAATAACTGAAGAAAATCATGTTAGAATCACGGGTATCACTCTGCTGATTCCCCCCCCTTTCTCTCTCTCTCTCTCTCTCTCTCTCTCTCTCTCTCTCTCTCTCTCTCTCTCTCTCTCTCTCTCTCTGTGTGTGTGTGTGTGTGTGTGTGTGTGTGTGTGTGTGTGTGTGTGTGTGTGTGTGTGTGTGTGTGCATTTATGTGTGTGTGAGTGCGTATTTGATAATAACAAAAATGATAATGATGATGACAATGATCGTGATAATCATAATAATGATGATAATAATAATAATAATAGTAATAATGAAAATACTAATAATAATAATAATAATAATAATAATAATAATAATAATAATAATAATAATAATAATGATAATAATAATAATAATGATGATGATGATAATAAAATAATATTTTTTAAAATAATAACGTTATTCAGAATTTTTCTTGCAACATTACATTTAAAAATCCATATGATGTAGGTACTAACGTACATACAACATTTTAACCCTTTCACTACGATGACGCCTATGTGGGCGTCATGAAGCCCCAGTAGTAAATACGGTGACGCCTACGTAGACGTCATATTTTTTTTTCTGAGCTTTCTTCAGTTCAGTTGTCCCGTATAGTGTGTTGGATACCAACTACACACGCCGTATGCTGTCCTTGAAATCCTAGTGCTCCTCCCACCATCCTTGTCTCCACCAATCACTAAAGATAAGCTACATGACGTCCCGCCTTGTGTCTAAAATTACCCAATGGCATAGACTGTTCCCATCTCTCTCTCTCTCTCTCTCTCTCTCTCTCTCTCTCTCTCTCTCTCTCTCTCTCTCTCTCTCTCTCTCTCTCTCTCTCCGAAGAGAGAAGCGTCCACTTTCCTCTTCGAAGACGACATAGTGACTAAAAAATAGCAGCATAATACACAAAGACGACAAGTATGACAAGCTTGCACAAGTTTCCCCCGCTCGGGCGCGCGGCACTACCACCTGTATATCATACAGGCGGGCTTTTTTAACATCCGGCGCGAAGGGGTTTTAAGCATACACCCAAACCCATGGCGTTATCTTGCAATTTGTTATTGTAGTTGCTAGATGACGCCAGATTAATTTAGTAGATGAGTCTGGATAGTCAGGCAGCTCCTTATGTAATTTTCTCTTCAGAGTTTGTTTTCCTTACCAGCTAGCAGGTCACATTTTTTGACTCACACCTTGTACCTAATCACTACATGTTACATATACATAAAAAAGATAAAGCGAAACAAAATGAGTTTGAGCATCCTAAAGTTAGATTTACATAGAGATAGAAAGTAATTAGTTCTCAAATAGCGATACTCTTCTCAACTGCATTGTTAGTTCTGAGTCATTAGAGAAATTTAAAAGAAGATTAAGCAAATGTAAGGATGAAGATGATTGGTGGAAAAGGTAGGCGTGTCATAACATACATACTGCGACGTGTAGCTTGGTTTCTAAATGATTCCTTTATTTTTCCACACATCCACAAAAAAGAAAACATACATACTTATTTGAAGGGAAACGTCATGTTTCGCATTTCATTAGGGCTAAGATAGAGTGTTTACCTTGGCACTTAGGAAACAAGTGGATGTTCTTTTTTTCTTTGGGCCGTGGCCAGGATATGAACCCATGCTTATTTTACTTATCTATCTATTTATCTATCTTTATACATGTGTATATATATATATATATATATATATATAGAGAGAGAGAGAGAGAGAGAGAGAGAGAGAGAGAGAGAGAGAGAGAGAGAGAGAGAGAGAGAGAGAGAGAGAGAGAGAGAGAGAGAGAGAGAGAGAGAGAGAAATAAATATACATTTTTTATCCATATTGGCTAAACTATACGGCTCCGACTATCGATCCTGTTGAGAAATTAATTGTTCTCCTCCATTAGCGCAAAGCCCATAGACATTCTAGCAGTTTCCTTTTTGTACAGTTCGTTCTCCGGGCTTAGGTCGTATGGGTGGGATGGAGGCTGTAGACGGCCGGAGCTCGGAATGAGGTTCTCCCAGTAATCCCGTCCAGCTCTGTAAACAACTCTGTGTCACTCGAAGTAAAGCAGAGTTTAATAGCAGGCCTAGTATTATGTGTATTTGATGTGCTGAAACAACATGCGAGAGGGAGAAAATAACTTAGAAAAAAAAATCTGATGGGGAACGAAAATATTGACCAATTGCCTTTCAACATACCCATGTGATCTCATATAAGGACGTTTTGATACAAAAAACTCGTTTGGCTTTGTCTTTTCTAATTTCCTGTCTTCTGCCTTCAAGATACCCCACACCAAGTTACTACGCTCTGTGTCCGCTGAATGCATTCATAGAATATCTGTCCTTGTATGAAGTACTCTTCGCATGTTTGGAGGGGCCCCATTCACAGTTTTATTAGACGGTGAAATCAAAAGCTTTTCATCTCATTAACTCCCGTCCTCTGACTGACTGTCTTCAGCCTCTTTTTCAACGCCGAAATGTTGCATCTCTTGTTATCTTTTATCGCTATTTTTAATGCTAACTGGTCTACTGATCTTGCTAACTACATGCCTCCCCTCCTCCTGCGGCCTTGCTGCACAAGGCTTTCATCTTCCTCTCATCCCTATTCTGTCCAACTTTCTAATGCAAGAGTTAACAAGTACTCTCAATCATTCATACCATTTTCTGGTAAACTCTGGAACTCCCTGCCTGTTTCTGTATTTCCATCCTCCTACGACTTGACTTCTTTAAAGAGGGAGGTTCCAAACTTTCGGCTAATTATTTTAGGAGCTTTAAGGGAGCTGGCATTCAAGTGGGACTTTTTTTTAACATTTTGTTGCCCTTGGCTGGACTCCCCTTTTGCGTAAAAAAGAGTGTCAAAATCTTGTAGGGAAATATTTTCTAAAGAGAGACATAAATATTTGGGATTGTCACATTCCTATGATCACAACCAACTTTTTAAAAATTTTCTTTAGAATAGTAACTGATCGAGATAGCCTAGATATAGTACATGCGCCATAATATTCATTGCAATGGTAAAAATTGTTCAGTTTGGGGTCAATGTCACTATTGAAAAGCGGCAGTCCATTTTAGTTCACTTGTAGGTGTTTACATTATTAAGTAATTCGATGTAATTTAGGTACCACGAATATTATGAGAGCTCAGCAATAATTTATGGCGCCATGTAGAATACTGGTGAAACACCCAACTGAGTAACTCTTACAACACTTGTAATATTTTTAAGGCATATGATCATGTATTATGTACATCCTTGCTCACCTTTTTCTAAGAAATTCATTGTAGCTTGTCTCCAGATTTTTCCCCCAAGGCTTATGCTTTTCGCTGGCTAATGGCATCTTGCCTCTTTCCTCAGCCAATTCCTCTGCTATAGCGCGGATGTGGTAAGGCTCGAAACCACAGCAGCCACCGATATAGCGAACCCCAAGGTTGTAGACGGCGCGAGCGTAGCGGTGGACGTCAAATCTGGTCACCACTCGAGGCTCTAAAGCTGCAGGAAAAGCTATACGTTTTGATTTAATCACTAACCACACACACACACACACACACACACACACACACACACACACACACACACACACACACACACTTGGCATGCACCATAGTTGCGGTAGGATCTGATCTGCTTTGGGCTTCAGTCAGTTCAATACTTACCGAACGGGAACTCCGGGCAGGAGAGATAACCATACTTGCCGGCCCCCGGGCAAAAGAAACCATTAGGCTGAGTCATAAGGAAAGGAGAGAGGCCAGCGTCGTCCAGTGCAATCTTCATTTCTTTGATGGTGTTCACTGTCTCATCAGGGTCAAACATGCAGTTCACACCCACTGCGGATCAACCAACACAGTACAATTAGTAGTGATGTCAGAAACAGAAAATAAATTTTAGTCAATAGGAAGGAATTTTAAGTTGGTCTTAGTCTTCATGTCAGAATTCCTATCAGTTCTTATCTTTGCTATTCTTTTAAGTATCTCAGCGCTCTGGCTTTATTGTTTTGTCCTCTGCTGTTGCACTTACCTACTTTAGCTCCTGCTTTAGCCATTCTTACGGCACATTCCCCTGCAGGGACACCATTAAGGTCACCTTTTCCACCTATGCCCATTGTAGCAGCTACCTCCAACCCCGTCTTGAGAGCTTCCTCGATGGCCCATTCCATCTCTTCCACGTGAAAATATAACTGCAAGAATCATTTGATTATTAAAATCTACTTTTATTAATATTTTGATATTGTTCTGTAAAGTTCCGGTGACAATCTACGAATGTGATTCACTGGTATTGGCAGTGGAAGTCATAAACAAATTTACCTCAGCAATGAGGAAGTCAACCTTGTTTTTGGTAAACAACTCAAGTTGACTCCTTATCTGGGCCTGAACAGCGGCCTTGCCCTTTCCATCTTTATAAGAGGCACACTTTGTGATGCTACCCGCTATCAGGACGTCTCCCTTTTTGGCCACCTCTTCCGCTATACGACAAGCTTTATCAGCAATCTGTTGGCACTGATCCACAAAAATTAAAAAAAATAAATAAATGTTATTTATTGTAACTCGAACTTTATGGAGATTTCAGTCATTTTCTTATATGAGAAATTCTCACCGAGATTGTATTTTTTCCTAATGCTCTTGTCAGTTTATCTTGGGTGCCGTTGTAAGTAAATGTTTGTATCACGTCACTGCCTGCTCTCAGAAATTCCCGTTGCAACTGTTTAACTGTTGAAAGATTTGTTATACAATACAGATTAGCACTACAGAATGTGCACAGTGTTACCTCCTCTCATCAAATTCTCTGCAAAACTTCTGAGATACAATGAATGTAAAAGACCCACGTGTGTAACGATTCACCTTCACTCATCAACTCACCAGCCTCGGGATGCTCCACCACTACTTCTGGGGTCCATTTTCCAGCGTCCACGTATCCTCGTCTCTCCAGTGCAAATATCACCCCTCCGTCACCCACAACCACCCCATCTCGGAGGCGCTCCTAACAAACCCTATAGAACAAAACTGATGTATCAGGAGAAATAAACTTTTATTTTCAACTTCGGTAGAAAGCCAAATATAATATATTTTGGTAAATAAATTTCTGAATATAAATCTGGACCATTTTGAATAAGAAAATTACAATACAAGGATGTTCACTCTATCTATTTAATAAAATAGCTGTTTAGTAAAGAAGATGCATGATGCTAGAAATGTTGTAATCATTTATGTTATGAAGATTAATCAAAAAGGGCATAAGGGAAAATTTCAAAATAAATAAATGCTTACACACGGTCACTATATATGTACTGGTAGACACAAAATGCGCAGTTAAAAAAAAAAAAAAGAAAGAAAACATCTTTTACGAGCTTGAGAAGATTTTTACAAAAGAGCATTATCACTTCACAATGTAGCAGTTCTGCGAGATTAGCACTATTTTTTCCTTAAAAAGATAAATAAATAAAAATAAAAAAAACCTATAGAGAACAATAATTAATAAACAGTTTTATTTTTTAATCCTATTAACATTCCACAATGACTAATGCCTTATCTTTGTTGTATCATTTCATGTAGTTTCAGATGAAAATTTAAATCATATATATATATATATATAACTTTGGAGACAAAGCAGGTACGATAAATAGCAGCCAAATCATTATGAATGAGGTTCAAAGTTACTTATGTGAAAAAGAGACATTGAATAATATTTGCATGGAACATGAGTTCTATCTTAAACAAATTATTCACCCATCCTATTCCTATCATTCATAGGAAATAGTGCCCTTTAAACTTTCTATTCTATCGATTTTCAAGCTCATGACTCTACTGCTACTTTTCGTATGTACACACAATTCATAACGTATTAAACATTTCGCGAGGAGAAACAATAGAATGCCCAGCTTCTAATTTTTCTGCTGTTTCAGTATGGGATTGGGTAAACATTTAGTTGTCTCAAGATTCACTTTCGTCATATATTCACACGACACGACCTTCTGGACAGCTCATTTATCTCCTCTCCTTTAGTTACATTTCATATTTTCCTATCAACTGCTCTCTTCTAATCAGTTACCTGTAGTATATTTATCTTCTCCATATCGTTAATTGTTATCTTCTGTCAGTACTTTACTCGCATTGCTCTTCTTATCTTGATAGATGCATGCCTTTTTTTCATCCACAGCCTAGCTGCATAAAGCTTTCTACTTTGCCTCGCCCCTATTAATTTCCCTAATGCAAGAGTTAACCGGTAGTCTCTATCATTCATCACCTTCATTAATAATTTCTCGAACCCACAGCCTGTTTCTACATACTATGTAGTTATTATGTAAGAGGGAAGAAATGGACAAGGACAACAAAGTGATTAGACAAAAAGGGCCGCTGAGATGCTAGTCCCTGAACAAGGTTAAAAGAGTGAGGCAAAAAATTAAGATAAATGTCATGAAACTCTCCTTCAAATAACTGTAGGTCTTATGCAGATGAAAATACAATATCAAGTTGGGAGTTCCAGAGTTTACCAGAGAAAGGGATGAATGACAGATAGTACTCGTTAACTCTTCAATTAGATAGATGGACAGAATAGGGGTGAGAGATAAAACGAGTCTTGTCCACCGAGCGGGAAGAGAGGAGGCACGCAGTTGGATATATCAAAAGAGCAGTTGACATGAAAATAGCGATAGAACATAACAAAAGATCCAACATTTCTGTGGTGAGAAAGAGGCTGAAGACAGTTATTCAGAGAAGAGGAGTTGAGAAGCGCAGTACAAGTGGAATAATATATATATATATATATATATATATATATATATATATATATATATATATATATATATATATATATATATATATATATATATATATATATATATATATATATATATATATATATATATATATATATATATATACTATGTACTGCTCTTCTCAATAACTCTCTCTGAATAACTCTCTTCTCTCTCTCTCTCTCTCTCTCTCTCTCTCTCTCTCTCTCTCTCTCTCTCTCTCTCTCAACTATTTATAATAATGACAAAAAGCAATAGAATCAATACTATATATGGCATTAGAGAAAATAACAGTACAGTTGAAGCCTCATTTAACAGTCATATTTCGTGACACCTCCCTCGAAACGAACAATGTATATTTTACTTGAGAGAGAGAGAGAGAGAGAGAGAGAGAGAGAGAGAGAGAGAGAGAGAGAGAGAGAGAGAGAGAGAGAGAGAGAATGCATGATTCGTCATCTGTGACATTGACGTGATTCGAGATAAAAATTTTAACACTTATAAAGTATTTATCAAATTTTGACCACTCAGTTTAATACTCTATGATTACACAGCAAAGGTAACTATTGTGATAACACGAGTCTAACATGTTATGTTGCTCATTTTGCTTCATTTTTGTGTCAAAAGGATTGCTTTATAATGCACAGAAGGGCATAGGCATCCTCATTTATGTGAGTGATTGGGGTACCTATATTTTTTACCGTATTTCCCTGCGAATAGGGCGCCAGAAAGAGTGGTTGACCTGTTAGGATTCTAGGTCACGCACAGTCGTACCTGCTAACTTTTAATCCCGCAGTAAGAAGTCAAGGCGTGAAACTAGAAATCCCAATGTCTCCAATTCACTGGAAAAGAGCCTTTTTTACATGAGAGACGAGTACACTAGCTTTTTTGTATTTATCAACCATTTATTTATTTACTTAGTGTGCTGTGGGGAGGATAGCGTATCGGGGGAAAAGTAAGCTTGGAGTCTGACCTAAGCCAACGAAAACAAAGAATGAAAAAGAAAGGCCCAAAAGAATAGCCGAAACGATTATTCAAAATTTGAGATACGTTTTCAAACCAGCTCGAAACAGTTACAATCAAATGTACAGTAGGAGAAAATACAGAAACAAGTATGGGGGAGCTCTAGAGTTTATCAATGAGATGGGCGAATAACTGGGAATACTGATAATCTTTTCTATCATTGCATCAAGTAAAGGAGCAAAGTGCTTATACCTGTTCGACCAATTAAATGTTATAATGATTAATTTCAGATAATCATTATCAGTGAAAATTACGCTTTCGAGTAATAAAGAAACCCAAAATGCTCTTAATGTATTTTTCAGTCACATTTATTTCCTATTGGATGTTGTCGTTTAAAACTTGTCTATGGGGACTATTAGAGAAGGAATGAGCTCCGCGTACTGTTATATATTTATCTCATTTAATTTCTGATTAGCTTATTGCTGACGTTGATTAAACATTACCTTCTTGTTCATTATTTGTCTGTGAACGATGAGCAACGATGAAGATTGCCAGAATGTACTGCTAGACCTGCTTATCTGAAACCCTGAGTGGCAGTACTGACAGAAAAGTGTCTCTCTAGTTAATGATAGCAACCATGAATTAGAAAATATGTGCCAGTTTTCACCAGATTGCAGAATAAGGAATATACTTTCTTGCTAAGTTAGACATGTACTTTTGTGTAACCATGACAGCTGTTTTGCAGTAATCTTATCGTTTTAATATTCTCTCTCTCTCTCTCTCTCTCTCTCTCTCTCTCTCTCTCTCTCTCTCTCTCTCTCTCTCTCTCTCTCTCTCTCTCTCTCTCTCTCTCTCCTGAGTAGCTTTAAGATAAAGCCAACAGTGTTCAGAAGACGAAAAGAAAGCAAATAGAATAATTGGATTAATTGGCAGGTCTTTACAATTGAAATCTTAAGATACAATCATCACTTCGTATAGTTCTTTGATCGGTCCCCTTTTCGAATATTGCGTTCAAATATTATGCCGCTTTTGTAAAGAATAAGTTAATGCATTACAATGATTTCAGCGCAGAGTAACAAAAATTATCCCAAACTTAAGAAACAAATCACGCGAAGAGCGTCTTAAATATTATTCCCGTTAACAAAATAGAAAACTAAGAGCCGAGCTAATACATGTGTTTAAAATCATCAAAGGAATTGATAACATGGATTGCCATAAACATTTCATGTTTTTCACACTACACTCGAGGAAACGGCTGCAAAATTGTTAGCAAATTTTATAACTCTTATGAATCAATTACTTTTCCACTGCGTAGTTAGTCCTCGAGACGTAAAAGACTGCAGCACCGAAGAAACTTTTAAACGCCGTCTTGACAAACATCATGCATCCAATAAGGTGTGTTAATTAAAGATCAACTTCTTCGTCTACAAGACTTAGGAGCATCCTATTTCATCTTTTTTTCATTCTTTCGTATACAATTTTCCTCGGACTTTTCCTTTTGTAACCCAGTAAGATATTTGTTCACGACCATTTTTTTTCTGTACTGGATATGCCGGAAGGAGTTCAGGGTGGGGAGAGAGCGTTCTGCTTTGCTGTCCTTTACTTCTACAGGTCACCTTGTGAGGACCACAATGTCTGTTTTGACCTTTGTTTTTATTATTTTTTTATCCAACAGGGGAAGAACCGGGGAAGAGCAAAAACACGATTAAACAAAAAGGCCCACTTAGATGCTACTTCCCGAACAGGGTCAAGAGAGTGAGGCAAAATAATAAGATAAATGTATCGAAACCTCCCTCTCAAATGAGCGTAGATTATATGTAAATGAGAATCAGGTAGGGAGCTTCAGAGTTCACCAGAGAAACTCATGAATGGCGGAGAATATTGGTTAATTCTTCCATTAGAGAAGTGGATAGAATAGAAGTGAGAGAAACTAAGAATTCCTTCTGCAGCGTTGCCGCGGGAGGAGGGAAGACATGCATTTAATAAGATCAAAGCAGTTGGCAGGAAAACAGTGTTAGAAGATAGAACGAGATACAACATTGCGGCGGTGAGAAAGAGGCTGAAGACAATCAGTCAGAGGTGAAGAATTTGTAAGACGAAAAACTTGATTTCACTTTGTGTAATTAAACAATATGAATGGAACTTCCCCATTCATACCAAGAATACTCCCTACATGAGCGGATAAGGCCGCTGTATTGAGTTAGCAGTTGTGGAGGTGAGAAAAACTGGCGGAGACGACTCAGAATATATAACTCTCTCTCTCTCTCTCTCTCTCTCTCTCTCTCTCTCTCTCTCTCTCTCTCTCTCTCTCTCTCTCTCTCTCTCTCTCTCTCTCTCTCTCTCTCTCTCTCTCTCTCTCTCTCTCTCTCTCTCTCTCTCTCTCTCTGATGTTACCCTATCAATCTACTTGTTTGTAAATTCAGCGATATCGCTGCTCTTCCCATTACTTAAATCATTATACCGAATATAATACAAAGGACATTTCCACGAATTGCCTCTCCTCACCCAGATTTGAAACTACTCCCATGTCGCTTGGTTGATAAGTAATTAATTAGGTTTATTGATCATTACAATTGAATCAATCAATAGAATCACGAAATTTTATTGTACTCAAAATCTACCTACTTGTATAAGATATGGCCATTCGCGTCGTTCCTTGTGGGTGGGTGGTATAGCGGTATGTGGGAGAGGGGACAAACCAGGAAGGCGGATGTGAGGAAAAAGCGACAACAAAGCCAGTTTGATTTCGAGCACCATCACGGAACACACCTGTGTTCTCGACACGAAGCAGTTTTATTTGCTTTACCCTCTAGGCAAGTAATGTGCTTCAGGAGTGAAGATAGGTCTATAAGACATCACTTAGAAACAGAATCCTTTTTCACTGTTAATGTGACATTTGAGTGAAAAAAGTAAAACTCCAAGTATAAAAGATCATAAGTACTTGCCCCTGACGCGGTAGGAAGGTCGCTACAAGGAAACCATGATATTACAAAATCATCACCGGATCATCAGGTCTAGTGGTGTTAGCTCCGTCAACATACTCCTAAGCTTTCTCATTGGCTTTGTTGTTGCCCAGGTAAGCTTCTGTATCCAAGGGTTTCTGTTCTCTTTTTGTGTGTTAGCATGCATTAGGAAAAAGTAGCTACGCATCCACTGCTATCCACTACCATGTGCATGCCTGATGTTTACTTGCTGTTTCCCATATTTTTTTTTATTCTTAATAATCAATTTCTATCATGTGTATTTGCGTTTGTGGCAGTGAAGAATCAGTTTGCTTTCCTTTTAATACCACAATGAAGATTATTACTAAGAATGATAATGACTTGCCTCCTAACCAACATATAATTTTGGGTTATGATTAAGTAGGCATGGCTAACAAATTTTGAATATGGATATTTCCAAAGTAGAGTCACATTAAACATTAAATTTTAAACAAAGATAACTATTTTTATGTTTCGCTTAATTATATTATTTACAGCTTTCATAGGATTCCAGTTTATTTTATTTTGATTTTATACAGAGGAGCCTGTTCAGTGATTTCAAAATAAGATATTGGAAACGAAGCGAAAGGAGTTATATTAATCACTGAGTGACACATTTCACATGAATGCATTGGGAAATATTTCATTCTTTAATGCGGTCTTTGGTTCATATTCTGTAATATTTTTGCATCCCAACTCCAGCACTAGATGTAATTTTTTTTTTTAAGTTGTATGAATTTCTACGATGTTTTCACGATTCCAGTGACTGATTAGCTCTAGTAATATACGAAACACACTATAGAACCCGACTTGTCATCTCTGTGGCCTTTGAAGATAGCCGTGGCGATAGATCAAAGTGCTTCTTAATACGGGCCTAAGTAAGTACTACTGTTTCAGGTTGAAGGAATCCTCACTGAAGGTGGACCACACGTAGACCTTCCCCTTCAGAGCAGCGGTACGTATTAAGCCAACAGCGGGTTATTGCCTGAGCTTATAGTGCAAAGACAGAAACTACTGAATGCATGTCAAATAAAGCAAAATACACTGTGTCAATCATAATCGATAATGGCCATGTGTAGTGAGAAGGAATTAACCATCGTACC
>NC_059270.1:9926215-9953715 GCF_017591435.1 Portunus trituberculatus
AAAGTTGGATGTGAGGCAGGGTGTGGTCGGCGTGGCACCAACCTTCGTATCGTGGGGGGGGAGAATGCCAACCTACATGAATGGCCGTGGATGGCGCTGGTCCTACTTCCCGGAGGGTTCTGTGGCGGGGCGCTTATCAACGACCGCTTCGTGCTCACCGCCGCGCACTGCATTGACTCGTGAGTGTCTAGAACATATGTACTCGTAACAACACGAGTTAAACAAGTTCAGGTGGAAGAATTCGAAAAAATTAATTTGGATGTTCCAATGGAAAGAAAAGAATATATATATATATATATATATATATATATATATATATATATATATATATATATATATATATATATATATATATATATATATATATATATATATATATATATATATATATATATATATATATATATATATATATATATATATAGAAACCTACAACATTCACTTGCTTTATTATCAGCGTTTCATCTTTCCAAAGAAGGCATCATCAGGATCTAAGAGTATAAAGGTGAGCTTAATATACCAATATAGCAAACAGTCTTATCCAGACACCTTACATTAGGTTTCGGAGCTTTGTTTCTTTTCCTCCTAGTTTTTTTCTCTTACTTTGCCTTTAACCTATATAGCCATTCCTTCTCTCCACCTCGCAGTGCACACACACACACACACACACACACACACACACACACACACACACACACACACACACACACACACAGGTTTCTCTCTTGTATTTGATTACTGTGTTCTTCTATTCCTTGCCTGCTTTGTTTGTGTAATTTTTTTCTTTTGTTTTACTTAGTCTGTGCATTATTGTACTATGTTTTTTTTTTCCTTTTATTGTTTTACTTTAGAAACTGTTCAAATGTGTTTTTTTTTTTTTATTCTTTTAATTACTTTCTTTTTAATGTCTGGGTAAGACGTTTTAGTTATTTTGGTATATTAAGCTCGCCTTTATACTTTTAGATCCTGATGGTGCCTTCTTTGGAAAGACAAAATGTTGATAATGTAGCAAGATAAATTTTAAGGTTTCTGCTGGTTTCTCTGTTGTTTCTCAAATCCCTCCTTAGGATGCCCCAAAGCGTATATGCCTCTGGCGTTTTGTCTCTGTCAGTTGAGGGGACCTGAGGAGGTATTATGCTGATTTTCCTTGAAATGATTACTGTTTCCGTGTCAGAGACCCATCTCTATGTGCTGAACGCATTAACGAGGTGATAGTGTCTGGCATTTCTCACTCTTCTCAATCTAAACCTTCTAAACCTTTGTTTAAGACAACCTATTCTCGTGCTATATTTGATAGAGAGGTTGCCCACACAAACTAATTAAGCTTTCCATCACCTTAATCTCAGGCACTTTATATTTCTGCCCGCTATCATGCCAAGTCGTTTCTTTAACTTCCAAACACTCTTTCATAAATAGAAAATGTCAAGATCTTTCAAAGTCCAACTCCCCTATAGACGTCAGACATTTAACCAAAAACATCTCCAATAACTTTGCTTCTTCATCTTTTCCTCCTTTAATTCATTCTGATGGCACCACTGCCATCTCATCTGTCTCTAAAGCTGAACTCTTCTCTCAAACCTTTGTTAATAACTCAGCCTTGGATGATTCTGGGCTTGTCCCTCCCTCTCCTCTTCTCTCTGACTATTTCATGCCTACAATTGAAATTCTTCGTAATGATGTTTTATATGCCCTCTTTGGCCTAAACTCTCAGAAGGCTTATGGACCAGATGAGGTCCCTCCTATTGTTCTCAAAAACTGTCCTTCCGTTATTGCTCCTTGCCTGGCCAAACTCTTTCAACTATGCCTATCGACTTCTACCTTTCCTTCATGCTGGAAAATTCAACCCGTTCCTAGGAAAGGGTGCCAGTTCTAATCCTCAAACTTCCCCCGTATAGCTTTAATGTCTTGCTTGTCTAAAGTTTTCCAGTCTATCCTCAATAAGATTTTTAAACATCTGTCACTTCACAATCTTCTATCTGATCGCCAGTATGGCTTCCGTCAAGGTCGCTCTACTGGTGATCTTCTGGCTTTCCTTACTGAGTCTTGGTCATCCTCTTTTAGAGATTTCGGTGAAACTTTTGTTGTTGCGTTAGACATATCAAAAGCTTTTGATAGAGTCTGGCACAAAGCTTTGATTTCAAACTGCCCTCCTACGGTTTCTATCCTTCTCTCTGCAACTTTATCTCAAGTTTCCTTTCCGACCGTTCTATTGCAGCCGTGGTAGACGGTCACTGTTCTTCTCCTAAATCTATTA
Source organism: Portunus trituberculatus (assembly GCF_017591435.1). NCBI lineage: Eukaryota > Metazoa > Arthropoda > Malacostraca > Decapoda > Portunidae > Portunus > Portunus trituberculatus. Next base: position 9,928,470 of record NC_059270.1, read on the forward strand.
ACAGTGGTGTTCTTCAGGGTTCTCTCCTGTCACCCACTCTCTTTCTATTATTCATTAATGATCTTCTTAACCAAACTTCTTGCCCTATCCACTCCTACGCTGATGATACCACCCTACATCTTTCCACGTCCTTTCATAGACGACCAACCCTTCAGGAAGTCAATAGATCACGCCTGCTTTCAAATCTTTCTAAGATTTCTGATTGGGGCAAAGAAAACTTAGTAGTGTTCAATGCCTCAAAAACTCAATTCCTCCATCTATCAACTGGACACAACCTTCCAGACAACTTCTTCAGTGACACTCAGCTGTCCCCATCTTCTACACCGAATATCCTCGGTCTGTCCTTTACTTATTATTCAAACTGGAAATTGCTCATCTCATCTCTTGCTAAAACAGCTTCTATGAAGTTAGGCGTTCTGAGACGTGACTGCCATTTTTTCTCGCCCTTCCAACTGCTTACTCTGTACTTTGTTTGGAGTTCTCTTCACATGTTTGCTGGATTCACTCACACAGTTTTGTTAGATATGGTTTTAATATAAAGATTTTCGTGTCATCGAGTTCCCTCCTCGGACTGTCTGTCTTCAGCCTCTTTCTCACCGACGGAATGTTGCATCTCTTTTGCTATCTTTTATTATTATTTTCCTGCTAACTGCTCTTTTGATCTTCCAAACTGCATGCCTCCCCTCCTCCTGCGACCTCGCTGCACAAGGCTTTCTTCTTTCTCTCACCTTTAATTTTTCCAAGTCTATAATACAAGAGTTAATCAATACTCTCAATCACTCAAATATTTCTCTGGTAAACTCTAGAACTCTACCTGCTTTTCTATTTCTATCTTCGTACAACTTGATTTCTTTTAAGAGGGAGGTTTCAAGACATTTGTCCCAGACTTTTGGCTAACTCTATTATCTTTAAAGAAACTGGCAATCAAGGGGCCTTTTTTTTTGTTGTTGCCCTTTTTCAGGTCCTTGCATATATATATATATATATATATATATATATATATATATATATATATATATATATATATATATATATATATATATATATATATATATATATATTATTGATAGTCTCTATGAACACAATAACGCGGCATGTCACATCCACTGGCCAAGACCTGTTCCATGTTTCTCCATTATGTATGTACTATATGGGTAAGATTTATATAGAATTAAAAAAAGGAATTATAATATAAATGGTTACTTGTTTATTTTGTTATGACAGCATTATTCGTTTATTCATTCAGTTAACAAGGTACAAGTAGGCAGTAAGTAGTCAAGATTCCACTTGAGTATGTTTTAACATTAATACAATATGTATTTCTGTTTAACCGTCTTTCCACGCTGAAGTGATTCAATTAAGACTTCAGAAAAGAAAGTTCCTCTGCTAAATCCTCTCAGTGAATGTCAGGACTGTGCTACCCAACCACGCCCTGCCCGCGGTGGTCCTCGGGGAACACCAGCGCAGCGTTCTGGACGAGACCCCCTTCACTCAAGTGGTGCAAACAACGCGAGCCATTCCCCACGAGGGCTACGACGGCTCCGCGGACAACAAAAACAACGATATCGGGCTTCTGGAACTCGCCACTCCTGTTAACCTTGCGAGGACTCCAAACATCGCTCCCATCTGCCCTCCCTCGGCCAACAGCACGGACACTGCCTCGCGAGTCACGACCATTGGGTAAGCGCCTTCTTTACATCAGGTATCTTGTAAGAAAGTAAAGAGAGACTGGAACAAAATTCTTATCAGTGTACTTTCGCTAAAACAGTGAAAGAGAAAGATCAGTGTATTGGTCGTGATGAGGGAAAGGAGTGTGGCTATTTTTTATTAAACATACATAACAGTAAGTGTTTCTGATGATGATAATAATTATTATCATTATAGTATGTAAGGAGGTGAAAAAAAATACTAGCCGGTAAGCGAAAACTTTACTCCTAATTAGTTTAACTTTGCGGCTTCTTCAGGAGAATATGGTTCGCAAACTAGATACTTCATGGGGCATAAAGCCCCACAGGAGTTACAAGTGGCTCATCTGTGCTTTTGTCGGTCTTTCTTCTTCTTTCTTTATGGAAGAGGGGAGGCTGGCCAAGGGCAACGAAAAAAAAATAACAAAAGAGGCCCATTTGATTGCCAGTTAGGTTAGTAGAGTTAGCTAAAACTCTGGGTCAAATATTTTTAGACCTCAATCTTAAAAGTAAAGAGATTATAGGAAAATGGAAATACAGAAGCAGGCAGGGAGTTGTAGAGTTTACCAGAGAAAGTTATGAATGATTGAGAGTACTGGTTAACATTTCTGTTAGAGAGATGGACAGAATAGAGGTGAGAGGAAGAAGAAAGCTTTGTGCAGCGAAGCCTCAGGAGGGGTGTGGCATGCCATTAGGAAGATCAATAGACCTGACTTCTGATCATTCTAAGATTTCTGATTGGGGCAGAGAAAGCTTAGTAGTGTTCAATGCCTCAAAAACTCAATTCCTTCATTTATGAACTCGACACAATCTTCCGGACAACTATCACCTCTTCTTCGATGACATTCAACTGTTTCCCTCTTCCACGCTTTATATCCTGTCTGTCCTTTGACACAACCTTCCAGACAACTATTCCCTCTTCTTAGATTAAACTCATCTGTCTCCCTCTTCCACAGTGAATAACCTCGGTCTGTTCTTTACTCATAATCTTAACTAGAAACTTCACATTTCATTTGTCGCTAAAACAGCTTCTATGAAGTTAGGCGTTCTGCAGCGTCTCCGCCAGTTTTTCTTGCCCCTCCAACTGCTCACTATATAAGGGCCTTATCAGACCTTGCATGCAGAACATGTCTCCCCTCTTCTTGCTGTTTCGCTGCACAAGCGTACCCTTATGCTGCCCAACTCCCTAATGCACGAGTTAACCAGCACTCTCAGTCTTCCATAACTTTCTCTGGTATTGACTTCATTCAAGAGGGATATTTTAAGAAATATTCCCCTGTTCTTTGGTTAACTATGGGCTCTGTAAGGAGACAGACGAGTGAATGGGCACTGTTGGGCAGCTTATTTTATATTTTTTATTGCTCTTGGCCAGTCCTTCTCACTTACATAAAAATGCAAGCTGATGCATCAGCTCTCTGGGTGGGAGGGATCCCACCCTTCTGAATGTCCGAATTGCGGCATGGGAATGTGGCGCAAACTCTGGCCTAGAAGGTTGTGGAGGCTTCTTCTCTTCTGCACTGAGCTGAAGGCCACTAAGTTTGCTCTTCCGTTGATTGACTTTGCCCTCTCCAAAAGCATGCCCTAGAAGAGGAAGAGAAAGAGATCATGGCTTACCCCACCGCTCAGGCGCTTATTATTAAGAATAGTAATATGTGTGTGTGTGTGTGTGTGTGTGTGTGTGTGTGTGTGTGTGTGTGTGTGTGTGTGTGTGTGTGTGTGTGTGTGTGTGTGTGTGTGTGTGTGTGAGAGAGAGAGAGAGAGAGAGAGAGAGAGAGAGAGGTGGGGAATGCTGCTGCTTATGATTGTATACTTAGCAGTAATGATTTTTTATAATAATAATGATAACAATAATGATAGTATTTGTGTGTGTGTGTGTGTGTGTGTGTGTGTGTGTGTGTGTGTGTGTCGCCGACAGATGGGGGTTTACCAGTGCGGCAGGAGAGCAAGCTGATGTACTGCAGGTGGTGGAGCTGCTGCCAGTGCCCCTTGAAAAGTGTCGCCAGCAGTATGAAGAGGGCGTCATCACCGAGAACATGATTTGTGCCGCAGACAACAACAAGGACTCCTGCTTCGTGAGTCAGCTTCCCTATTTAGTCACCTAGGAATCATTTTCACTGAGTCGCTATTTCCGTCAGCAAACTTCCTAATAGTCAGTGAGAGATGTCTGATAAGGGCATAATTCCAGTTACTCAAAGGCTGTTCTTACTTTTAAGTGTTGTAACTCCTACACCAGGCTGTCAGCAAACTTTTTCTATGATACTTAGGATGACAGCGGCGGGCCGCTTATGACAGAGGTGAACGGCCACTGGGAAATTATTGGTATTGTCTCCTTCGGCCCTACGGTTTGTGCTCAACCAGATGTGTCTGGCGTCTACACAAGGGTTGATAGTGAGTATCTCCCGCTTGTGTGTGTGTGTGTGTGTGTGTGTGTGTGTGTGTGTGTGTGTGTGTGTGTGTGTGTGTGTGTAATTCAGCTCGGTCGCCTGCTGGTCACCCAGCCAGTTTTCCCCATTGCGGAGCGAGCTCAGAGCTCATAGACCGTTCTTCGGGTAGCACTGAGACCGCATCAACACACAACACACACCGGGAAAGCGAGGCCACAACCCCTCGAGTTACATCCCGTATATACCTATTTACTGCTAGGCGAACAGGGACCACACATTAAGAGGCTTGCCCATTAGCCCCGCCGCTTACCGGGACTCGAACTCGGCCCTCTCGATTGTGAGTCGAGCGTGCTAACCACTACACTACGCGGTGTGTGTGTGTGTGTGTGTGTGTGTGTGTGTGTGTGTGTGTGTGCACGAGTGTGCATTTACGAAATAAATGAGACTTTAATGTTTTCTCGTGTTAGGTCGATTAATAAGAGTCCTTCTCGCCAGATTACCTGCCATGGATCTCCTCCAAAATTGGCCGCCCTCGGACTTGCCCGCCTGCCTGAAGCCGCCACATGACTTTTTTTTTCTTATTACAGACTTTTAATCGAACCCGAAAGCAGTTGATATGTCAAAGATAAAACTAAAGTCATTTAACGTTTATTTCTAACTACTCACAATTTGCAATTTTTATATTACGAGAGAAAAGTCTATAGACGATAATTTACTCCCAATGAGATCTAATAACACTAGCTCTGTTCTGGACCAGTTCTAGCCTGAACAGTTCTGGTCTGAATCAGTTCATGGGATGCTGTGAACTCATTATCAAAGCTAGTTGTAATTTCGCTTAACGTTTCTCTTTCTGTTTCACAAATCAAGGGAACAACAATCACAGCCTGCCCTCTACAGACAACTCTCCTCCTAACACAAAGCTATGGGCACTTACTAAACACACAATCTTCACTTGAAAAAAAAATGGGACTCCCAACCCAGCCTCTGAGTTCCTTTTTAGGGAGGGGACCATGACTATCCACAGGTCGGACTGCTTTCTCCTTTACGACCTAAAATGTCATGACACCTCCCTCAAAATTTTCTTCATTAACTACTGTAATATTCGCGGTCTTAGATCTAATCTTCATTCTGTAGAACACTACCTCTCCTTTATTAAACCTCACCTTCTTTTCCTCACCGAAGCACAGCTGTCTGAGGCAACTGACAGTAGCACTTTTACTGTTCCCTCCTACTTTCTGTATTCTCATTTTCGTTCCAAAGTTGGATGTTGCATCTGTGTGGGCAACGACTTGATTTGATCTCGTACCCACGCTCTTTCAGCTATGACTATCGACTTCTTCATGCTGACGTTTGCCTACATTAAGCCTATTCCTAAACAGGGTGGCCATTCTAATCTCTCAAACTACCGTCCTATAGCTTTAATCTCTTGTTTGTCTTAGTTTTTTTTTTTCTTTTAATCTTACTTCAATAGGAAGATTCTCAAACATCTGTCACTTCACAATCTTCTATCTCAGTGGTTCCCAAACTGGGGGTAAATTACCCCCTGGGGGTAATTCAACCATTTTCGGGGGGTAATGGAGGGGTGACAGTAAAAAGTTATGAATTCTGAAAATCAAGAAAACAATGCGGTACCCGGTATTAGGATTATTGTTAACTTTGTCTTAGTATATAAAGTTGTAAAGTAAACCTCCACTCTTCATTGGATCATTCATCCCTTCTCTGTACCTGATGATGCCATTCATGATGATGATTTCCCTGCAAAGGAGGAGTGGATTACAATGCGAGCCAATGAAGCCTTGAAAATCGAATTCCAAAACCAAAATGCAGATTCCTTTTGGATTTCACGACTAGCTGACTCGCCAACTCTGTCCAAGAGAGCCTTGCATTTGTTGGTATCATTCTCAACAACGTATCTGTGCGAGAAGGGGTTCTCAACTGTGCTGGGTGTGAAAACAAAAAAGAGGACTCGCTTCAATGTTGCAAACGATGCCAGGCTGGCACTTTCAACCACGAAGCCAAGAATTCCTAAACTAGCTTCAAGTATGCAACTCCATCCATCCCACTGATGTTCTTGACATCTTTGGTAATAGTCATTAGAGATGCACAATGTTCAAATACAATAAATAAAAGAAAATATCTCGAGTGTTTTAATTTAGCCATATATATCAATAATAACAACATTTTGTGAAAGGGGTAACAAGCTTTATGTGGCATGTTAAATTGGGTAACAAGCCGAAAAAGTTTGGGAACCACTGTTCTATCTGATCACCAGTATGGCTTCCATCAACGCAGTTCTACTGGTCATCTTCTGACTTTCCTTACTTTTCCTTACTTTGTCATTCTCTTTTAGAGATTTCGGTGAACATTTTTCTGTTGCGTTAGACATATCTAAAGCTTTTGGTAGAGTCCGGCACAAAGATTTGATTTTGAAACTGCCCTCCTACGGTGTCTATCCTTCCTTCTGCAACTTTATCTCATGTATCCTTTCCGACCGTTCTATTGCCGCTGTGGTAGACGGCCACTGTTCTTCTCCTAAATCTATTAACAGTAGTGTTCCTCAGGATTCTGCACTCTTACCAACTCTCTCATTATTCATTAATGATCTTTACCAAACTTTTCGCCCTATACTGCGCTGATGATTACACTCTATATCTTTCCACGTCTTTTCAAGAAGTCAACAGATCACACACAGAACGCATGACTTCTAAGATTTCTTATTGCGCAGAGAAAACTTATTAATGTTCAATGCCTTAAAAACTCAATTCCTCCATCTACCAACTCGACACATCCTTTCAGACAATTATTCCCTTTTCTTCAATAATACCCAGTTGTCCCCATCTTCTACAATGAATATCTTCGGTCTGTCCTTTACTCATAATTTAAACTGTAAACTTCACATCTCATCTCTTGCTAAAACAGCTTCTATGAAATTAGGCGTTCTGAGATGTCTCCTTCTCTCCATCTGCTAACTCTGTACAAGGGCCTTATCCGTCCTTGTATGGAGTACTCTTCGCATGTTTGGAAGGCTTCCACTCACCGAGTTTTATTAGATAGGTTGGAATGAAAAACTTTTCGTCTCATGAACTCTCTTCCTCTGACTGATCCTTTCTTATTTTTTGCCGCTATTTTCATGCTAACTGCTCTTCTGATCTTGCTGACTACATACCTCCCCTCCTCCTACTACCTCGCTGCACAAGGCTTTCTTCTTTCTCTCACCCTATTCTATTGAACTCTTTAATTCAAGAGTTAACCACTACTCTCACTTATTCATACATTTCTCTGGTAAACTCTGAACGCCCTGCCTGCTTCTATATTTCCATCTTTCTTCAGCTTGACTTCTTTTAAGAAGGAGGTTTCATGATTCCTTTAATCTTTTTGGGAACTGGCAATCAAGTGGATCTATTTTTTTTCTTTTTGTTGCCTTTGGCAGATTACCGTCTCCATAAAAAAAAAGTTGTTGCTTATAACGGGAATCAGGTTACGTTGTACTTACTACACAAATTTTTGTAATTCAAAGTAAAAACGCACTTATTTTATATTCGTGTTGTTAGCGACTGGTAATTTTAGCGTTTCAATAATACTTATCACATGTTGATGCTGAAAACACCTGTATGACCCTGAATTTCCTTACCGTAATACAGCGAAAAATAAAGGGACATTGTACCATGACATGATCGAGATTAGAGCAGTGATGGGTAGGATATAGTGTGTGTGTGTGTGTGTGTGTGTGTGTGTGTGGTGTATGTGTGTGTGTATGCGTTTCACTGTTTGATCTGCTGCAGTCTCTGACGAGACAGCCAGACGTTACCCTACGGAACGAGCTCAGAGCTCATTATTTCCGATCTTCGGATAGGCCTGAGACCAGGCACACACCACACACCGGGACAACAAGGTCACAACTCCTCGATTTACATCCCGTACCTACTCACTGCTAGGTGAACAGGGGCTACACGTGAAAGGAGACACACCCAAATATCTCCACCAGGCCGGGGAATCGACCTCCGGTCCTCTAGCTTGTGAAGCCAGCCCTCTAACCACTGAGCTACCGGGCATGTGTGTGTGTGTGTGTGTGTGTGTGTGTGTGTGTGTGTGTGTGTGTGTGTGTGTGTGTGCTGTCATAGAATATTGGGTAATACCCATGAGCATATTGTTTCATCCTTTTAGTGTTGTTTAGCACAGTGGGGAATAAATTGATCAAGTCAAATCAATTCAACCTATTTAATTTTCACTTCACCAGTGTCATCACCACCAGTCATTTACAAGGACAGATGAAAAATGGTTTGATACAAGATGCGTTTCAAAATATGTAATGTCTGTCATACACACTGGTAAGGACTGCGTGAACTGGTTTTAAATCATGATCCAGGTCTGAATCACTGAAAGAATTTAGCAGGGTAGCCGCTGTCTCTTTACAGTGGTGACGGTGCTCAGAGCTCTGCCAGGCCTGTGGTAGGAGAGTTCAATCACTACAACACACTGGTTGCCCGTCTGTCTCCTCACAACATGTCGTTCTAGTAGGTTTGTAATTTATAGTCTTAAAACAACGTTAATATTCATGTAAACATCTACATTAGTCCTTCCATGTTTCATTTTATATATATATATATATATATATATATATATATATATATATATATATATATATATATATATATATATATATATATATATATATATATATATATATATATATATATATATATATATATATATATATATATATATATATATATATATATATATGTGTGTGTGTGTGTGTGTGTTTCACTGTTTGATCTGCTGCAGTCTCTGACGAGACAGCCAGACGTTATCCTACGGAACGAGCTCAGAGCTCATTATTTCCGATCTTCGGATAGGCCTGAGACCAGGCACACACCACACACCGGGACAACAAGGTCACAACTCCTCGATTTACATCCCGTACCTACTCACTGCTAGGTGAACAGGGCTACACGTGAAAGGAGACACACCCAAATATCTCCACCCGGCCGGGGAATCGAACCCCGGTCCTTTGGCTTGTGAAGCCAGCGCTCTAACCACTGAGCTACCGTGTGTGTGTGTGTGTGTGTGTGTGTGTGTGTGTGTGTGTGTGTGTGTGTGTGTGTGTGTGTGTGTGTGTGTGTGTGTGTGTGTGTGTGTGTGTGTGTGTGTGTGTGTGTGTGTGTGTGTGTGTGTGTGTGTGTGTGTGTGTGTGTGTGTGTGTGTGTGTGTGTGTGTGTGTGTGTGTGTGTGTGTGTGTGTGTGTGTGTGTGTGTGTGTGTGTGTGTGTGTGTGTGTGTGTGTGTGTGTGTGTGTGTGTGTGTGTGTGTGTGTGTGTGTACGCTTTACTTTTCATCTCCCAGATAAGAACGAGAAATCCCACAATATGGCCGCCTGCAAACACTGCCATCACACCCTGCAAGAATATGGGAGTTAGTTTCAGTTCAAACATTAGTAACATAAAGATTTTCAGATACTAGGATTAACTAATCTATACTGTAAATCCTTGTCAGTAACTCATGAAACGGCTGCATTTGGTGGCACTGTAGTCACTTTTCTAATTTCGCCAGGCTTTTAATAACTTATCTTTATAGTTTTGAAAATCAACACATCTTCCAAAAAACAGAGTTAGGTTAGATATAGATTAAGTTAGGTTTAGGTTCAAGCTTTGTTACATGAAAATTGCTTTGGTTTAGCTGGTGGTGGAATCCGTAACAGAAGGCCAAAATTTGTTCTTCTTGAAATAGGTTAATTAGACAAACAGATATATTTGGTATTAGAAGGAAATGTAAATTTTTACCAATACCAGAATGTTTGAAATTGTGTATGGATTTTAATGTATTATTTAAATCAGTTCACATACCAACACTCTAAGTGAGAGGTTGACATCTTTGAGAAAAGATTAATTCATTAACAAGGTATATGTACAATATGCTGTGAACACGAAACTAGTGATGGGTTTTGAGAGTGGAAAAAGATCCAGAAAACTGCATACATTGGAATAAGTGTCATTAATTTGATCGCCAAGTTATTTATGAAAGTGTTATGAGATACTGTGCGCGAAATTGAATTGGTGGTTTTATTTATTCTGCGACCAATCAGGAAACCAGAGGAGTGCCGGCGGTGTATTCAAAGAATAAATATATCAGTGACTTAGGCCTACAAAGAACTTGCCTAATAAAAGGAAGACAAAGCTCTACACAACTTTCCTTTATCTCCCGCAGTAATGCATGGGATGTACTACCAATGTGTAGTATTTCAAGAACGATTTTAGGAACGACAGTGATTTATACATGAATAGGGCTGAAGAAATTATCACCGACATCATGCTTACTATTGAAATTTTACGTGAAAGAGTCGATTAGATTGATAAATAAAATGGGTGAATATAAGGGTTCCTGATCAGATTTACATCTGTTAGTGTTTATATATGATAAGAACATCCTTAGCGTCCGAGGCCCACGCACTATTTAAAATGCTTCATGAGATTCATTGAGTTTATTTTCTGTTGTAAAATCAAAGTGATATTTAGTGACCGTGACAAGAGGAACTCCATTATGTACCTGCTGTTAGGTTCTGGAAATTCTGTTTTATTGACAAACTTCAGAGAAGTAAAACAAATATATTGTTTTATACTGTTAGAGGTGACATATAAATGAAAGCATATTTCCAAAACATACCCACAAATGTTGTAGTGAGAGCGAGGAGCTATTTGTGATCCGCAAAGGAGTTTGAACACAGGCAGTGGAATTATTTATATTATCCTCTACCCATAAATCATACAACCATGCTTCCTGGATCGCCAAAATTCTGTGGGAAAGTAAAATACTAAATAATAACAGTAACTATAGGAAAATAATAATTACAAAAAAAATAATTTCCATGTGTTGAAATTTTTATATTAATTTTATTGCAAATATTATTGTTATTTATATTATTATTATTAGTTATATTATTATTCATTTTTATTATTATTATTATTATTATTATTATTATTATTATTATTATTATTATTATTATTATTATTATTATTATCATTATTATTATTATTATTATTATTATTATTATTATTATTATTATTATTATTATTATTATTATTATTATTATTATTATTATTATTATTATTATTATTATTATTATTATTATTATATCTTCTTCTTCTTCTTCTTCTTCTTCTTCTTCTTCTTCTTCTTCTTCTTCTTCTTCTTCTTTATTATTATTATTATCATTATTATTATTATTATTATTATTATTATTATTATTATTATTATTATTATTATTATTATTATTATCATTTTATTATCATTATTATTATATTATTATTATTATTATTATTATTATTATTATTATTATTATTATTATTATTATTATTATTATTATTATTATTGTTGTTATCATTATTGTTATTTTTCATTACAATTTATTATCATTATTATTATTTTTATTATTATAATTATTATTATTATTATTATTATTATTATTATTATTATTATTATTATTATTATTATTATTATTATTATTATTATTATTATTATTATTATTATTTTTATGACCTAATATTATTATTATTTTTATGACAATATTTTAACCATAATTATTATTTTATTATTATCGTCATTTCTTTTTTGTTTAGACACACACACACACACACACACACACACACACACACACACACACACACACACACACACACACACACACACACACACACACACACACACACACACACACCGCGTAGTGTAGTGCTTAGCACGCTCAACTCACAATCGAGAGGGCCGGGTTCGAGTCCCGGCGCGAGGCAACTAGGCAAGCCTCTTAATGTGTGGGGTGTGTTCACCTAGCAGTAAATAGGTACGGGATGTAACTCGAGGGGTTGTGGCCTCGCTTTCCCGGTGTGTGAAGTGTGTTGTGGTCTCAGTCCTACCCGAAGATCGGTCCATGAGCTCTAAGCTCGCTCCGTAATGGGGACTGACTGGATGACCAGAAGATGACCGTGGTGAATTACACACACACACACACACACACACACACACACACACACACACACACACACACACACACACACACACACACACACACACACACACCTTCTGTTGAGTTGGGGTACAATTGGGCTTCCTTTTTGCCCCACCACAGATAGGAAAACTGGCAGGATACGTTCCTTTGCAGTGTAAAAATCACACTGTCCTACAAAAATAAATTACTTTTTATTTTATCTTTTTATTAATACATTAATAGATATTTTATTACAGGTGTAACTATAAATAGAAAATACCTCGTTTAGAAAATTCACGGCTGACCAAGATACGTGATATTATCTCCACTGCCACAAGAACGTGGTCTCCTCTCTGAAGTAAGGTGTCCATGCTTTTCCATAATTCATGAAGCAATTGTAACTTGATGCCACCAGCCTCCTCCCTTTCGGCCACTTCCCGGAATATCCCGGATTTTGCCGACTTAGATATTATATATATATATATATATATATATATATATATATATATATATATATATATATATATATATATATATATATATATATATATATATATATATATATATATATATATATATATATATATATATATATATATATATATATATATATATATATATATATATATATATATATATATATATATATATATATATATATATATATATATATATATATATATATATATATATATATATATATATATATATATATATATATATATATATATATATATATATATATATATATATATATATATATATATATATATATATATATACACACACACACACACACACACACACACACACACACACACACACACACACACACATATACACACACACACACACACACACACACACACACACACACACACACATACATATATATATATATATATATATATATATATATATATATATATATATATATATATATATATATATATATATAGATATATACCATATATATATATATAGAAAATGGTGATTTACCAAGAATTTAAATAGAAAATGGTGATTGTACTGGTGCTTTCTTCAATATATATATATATATATATATATATATATATATATATATATATATATATATATATATATATAACTTCTATGAAGTTAGGTGTTCTCAGTCGTCTCCGCCAATTTTCCACACCCCCAAACTCTTAACTCTGTACAGGGGCCTTATTTGCACGTGCACGGTTGTTTACACTCATACAGGTCTCTTTAATATGGTAGATTAAAAGACATTTCCACTTACAATCTTTCTTTCCGAGTGTCTTCATCATCTTTCTTTCCATCGTAATATTGCATATTTTCATATCTTCTACTCCTATTTTCATGCCAACCGGTCATCTTATCTTGCTAATTGCATACCTCCCATCCTTACTCAACCTCGCTGCATATGACTTTTCTATCTCTCTCCGTTATTTTGTCCACATTTGTAACGCAAAAGTTAACCAGTACTCTCAATCATTCATTCCTTTCTCTGGTAAACTATGGAACATCTTGGCTGCTTCTGTATTTTCATATACTTATGAGCTGAAGTCATTTAAGAAGGTTTTAAGACATTTAGCCCATTCTTTTGTTTAACTCTACTGGCACTGTTCTGGGACTGCCATCTCAGTGTGCCATTTTATTGACCGCTTTTGTTACCCTTGACCAGTTTTTTTTCCCTTTTGACACCTCTCTCTCTCTCTCTCTCTCTCTCTCTCTCTCTCTCTCTCTCTCTCTCTCTCTCTCTCTCTCTCTCTCTCTCTCTCTCTCTCTCTCTCTCTCTCTCTCTCTCTCTCTCTCTCTCTCTCTCTCTCTCTCTCTCTCTCTCTCTCTCTCTCTCTCTCTCTCTCTCTCTCTCTCTCTCTCTTCTTAAGAATAACATTAAATTACAAATTAGCTGGAAGTCACACATAGAGGAGGTAATAAACAATGTATCAAAATTCATAGGGATCTTTTATAAAACTAGGTCATCTTCTAATCTAGACTGTTTAATTCAAATATATTGCTCTTTAGTATAACCAAATATGATATATTGTTCAGTATAATGGGGTGGGGCTTATAAAACATATATTAACGAAGTATTCGTTAGTCAGAAGAAATATAGATGACCACACTGCTCCTCTCCTTCGTGAGCTTGGGCTTTTCAAGATTCATGATATAGTTTATTATCAAACTCTAGCATTTGTCTAAAAATCTCTAAAGGTATATCCAGTAGATTGTGACTTTCATCGATCTATACCAATCAACATATAAACCAGGAATTTCAGTGACCTTGTAATGCCTTTGCTTAAAACCTCCCATGTTCGACAGTGCATTATCTATCGTGGAACTAAATTCCGGAATAGGATTTTCAGATATGTTAAAAGAAGTCTTTAAATACATTTAAACCATCAATAAAAAGAATAAAAAATCTGCTAAGAATTGCAGATTAAAAAGATGTGAATTTGTATTTACTTTGTCTTGCTTTATTTCCTCTGCTTTTTTTGCTTTTGTCGCGAAAGTGATAAACTGAAAAAGATTTTACTTACAATACTGTTCACTTACATTTTTGTTCATGTTTATTTCATTTCATAGAAGTTTGAATTTTCACAATACACTGACACGTGTATAAGCATATGTGAGCATATGTATATGTACATAATTGATGTTTGTATATGCTTGTATATAGGTGCGTGTATATGTGTATGTATGTGTGTGTGTGTATGAAATTATGTGTGGATAGGAATGGCGTGTGTGTGTGTGTGTGTGTGTGTGTGTGTGTGTGTGTGTGTGTGTGTGTGTGTGTGTGTCTGTCTGTCTGTGTTTGAGTGTGTGTGTGTGTGTGTGTGTGTATTTGTCCTATATTAGCTGCAACTATATATATTTAGTTCGTAATTTTTTCTTACATTTAGCGGGTGCTAACACAGCAGGGCACATATTCCATAGAGAGCTCAGAGCTCAATGGACAAGGGCTATTGTATATTGGATCTATTTGCATCGTCATACCATTGCCTTTATGAGAAACCAATAAAACAATCTCTCTCTCTCTCTCTCTCTCTCTCTCTCTCTCTCTCTCTCTCTCTCTCTCTCTCTCTCTCTCTCTCTCTCTCTCTCTCTCTCTCTCTCTCTCTCTCTCTCTCTCTCTCTCTCTCTCTCTCTCTCTCTCTCTCTCTCTCTCTCTCTCTCTCTCTCTCTCTCTCTCTCTCTCTCTCTCTCTCTCTCTCTCTCTTGGAAAACAGCTGGTTTTCTTCTCATAGGAAGACACATCTGTAGTCCAAACACTCATCATCAATCAGATAAGTACCCTTTGTTGGTTTTGATTCCCATCTTTCTGTCCTTCATCTATATCAAATAATGAGAAACTATCCACCCAGCTCCAATTTTGCAATTCACTTTTTTTTTCTCTCTGCTTATTGATTATTTCCATTTCGATTTTATCCACTTCTTCCCATAAACACCGCAGCCATGAATTCACATCAGTTTCTCTCCTGATATTATTCTCGCATTAGTTTCTCTCGTTGCATCATTATCAGAGTATCATTGAATCTGGCTCCATCTCTCTCTATAAACACAATCTCTGTTGTCTCTCATCCCTCTTCCACCTTGTATTCAGACTCTATCAATATGTCAAGGAGTATGTATCCAATATTTGTGATCTTCGATTCGCAGACACTGCTTTACGAACCACATCATTATGTATTATGAACCACACAAATACGGGTAGCAGCACCAATACATAAGTGGTACTAATCGGTGTCACCGGTGAGGAGTGAATGCCCTCTGCCTCACATAGCTCAGTCGCTTTCGGTTTCTGCTATCTTTGCCACCCTTTCTGTCCTTTCTTGGGCAGCCAGGGTTTTTACCCTTAGGGATACCAGTGTCTCTGCCCAAGGCTGAACTAGATGGTTGCGGTGGGGCTTGCAACCCCTCCCAGAAAAATAGTCCACAGCCGCTACCAGAGTTAGAAATAGAGGTCAGGGTCGAGGCTGTAAGCGCGGACGAGACTAGCCACGATCCCGATCCGGTTCTCCTGAGGGTTCCGACCGTGCAAGCCCCTCGGGTGCAAAGGCACTAGAGGGGCTTGCAAAGATCCCTGTTTCTTGAGAGGGACGGGAGGATCCCTCACCCTACTTTTAACTTTGGAGCTGCTGGTGGGGTTGCAGACGTGACGCCTGCCCGTCCGACCATTCTTGGGATAAACCTTCGGAGGGTTCAACGTGTAGGCTCCTGGAACGTCCTGAGCCTCTCAGAGGATCAACGAGTGTTTCATCTATCGGATGAATTCAGTAGGCTAAGGGTGGATATGGTGGGACTCCTTGAGACAATAAGGCCTGGAAGTGGTGAGACCAGTAGCAAGGGTTTGACTTACTATTGGTCTGGCATGAGCAATGGTCACCATGTTAAGGGGGTAGCCATAGGTGTCTCCAGCAGATTGCAACCATCCGTTGTAGAGGGTACTCCAGTTGATGAGCATATAATGCGACTAAGGTTGAAGCATGGTCTTGGCCTCATATCTGTTGTTGCAGTATACGCTCCTACTGAGGTGTGTGAAACTGAAGAGAAGAAGACGTTCTACGCCAAACTTGACTTTGTACTGGACCAGTGTCCCTGTCGCGATGAACTTATTGCCTTAGGTGACTTTAATGTTGTCACTGACACTGAGAGAGCCAACTACGAGTTATGTGTTGGTCCCCATGGCTCTGGTACCAGGAACGACAACAGCTCTTTCCTTCTAAGTCTTGCAAGATCCAGAAGGTTGAGAATTGCAGGTTCTTGGTATCAGAGACCAGCGCTGTACTGCTCCAAAATGCAGGTTTACCTATGCTGGTTGCTCATCTACCCATTGACTAAACTAAACTCTCCATTGATGATATCAAAGAGGCTGTGGCAAAATTGAGGGGTGGAAAGGCAGCTGGCATCTGTAACATCAGTGCGGAACTGCTCAAAGCAGTAGTTTGCATACTGTCTTGACTGCTGTATGGCATTCAGGTACCATTCTCCTTGACAGAAGGGGAAAGGGGACCGTCAGGACTGGAACAGCTACTGTGGTATAACACTGCTTAGTGTACCAGGCAAGGTGCTTGCCCATTTTCTGTTTATGCGTATCCACAGTTATCTGCTTAAACACCAGGGATCTGAACAGTCTCGTTTCATGCCAGGTAAGTCAAAAATTGACCGGATCTTAGCACTTCGCGTACTGGTGGAACGCCGACGTGAGTTTCGAAAGGGGATGCTTGCAGCCTATTTCGGTCTCAAGAAGGCGTTTGACTCAGTGCATTGAGAGACACTCCGGAATCTTCTGCGTCTCCATGGGATTCCGGCAAGGATTATTGGTCTATTAACTGGCCTCTCCTCCAGCTCCAGGACTGTGAGTGCTGTGAAGTGTGGAGGAGGCGTGTCCAGATTTTTCCCTGTGAATACGAGAGTGAGGCAGGGATGCGTGCTTGCTCCATCACTTTTCAACATTTACATGGACTGGGTACTAGGCAGACTTGTAGACTAAAGTAATTGTGGAACATCTGTCGGCAATACTGAGATTACAGAACTTGTTTTTGCAGATGATACAGTAATCCTTGCTGAGTCACTGGAGGTTCTGGTAATAGCTCTAGAGGCACTGCACGAGAAGGCGAAACCCCTGGGACCACATATTTCCTGGCCCAAGACCAAGATTCAGGTGTATGGAGGCTTCCTGGATGTCCATGCGAGTGGCGAGGACATTGAGATCTCAGAAAATTACACATACCTTCGTAGAGTAGTGCTTAACGATAGTGGTTCGATCCAGGAAGTTGTACAGTAGATTGGTCTGACCCACGGCGTTATGGACTCACTCAACACAAGTATTTGGCATTGTCGGTACCTCTGCAGACTGACAGAGATTCGGATCTTCAAGTCGCTGGTTACCCCTGTTTCACTCTACGATTGTGAGACACTGAATACCGATCTGAAGAGGCGAATTGATGTCTTTGGTACTAGATGCCTTCGCAGGATCATGGGGTACCGCTAGTAGGACTTTGCGCCAAATCATTGATTCCTCCGTGAGACTGATTGGAGGCCGATTACCAGCATAGTCCATCAACGCCAACTGCGACTGCGAGTATATGGGCATGTGGCATGCTACCCAGAAGCCGATTCTGCATATCAGGAGGAGGCCAAGGGGACGTCCACAGAAATCTTGGCTGCTGCAAGTCGATGCCTCTTGTTGGCATGGGAAGGGAGCCTGCATGGAGACTCGCGAGGCGTGATCGCCTGGAGTGGAAACATTGGGTAGGCAAGGCGACACGCCCCCTGGCTTAAGCTATATATATATATATATATATATATATATATATATATATATATATATATATATATATATATATATATATATATATATATATATATATATATATATATATATATATAATTTTGTTTCCAAGAATTGAGAGGAAATCATATTCAACAAAAGTACTGCTCCAGAAATACAAAACAAAAATAACCGGTAAGTCCGTGAAATGATACTTACTCGAAAGTACTGCACTCTGCTGGAGTTGGCTTGCCAGATCATAATGACACTAGGATCGTCAAGTACATTCCTTAAGCTCTGGTATGGCTGCTGGATATAGCGTACCGCCATCACTGACATAAGGTTGCTGGCGTAGCTCCTAACCAGCACCAAGGCTACCAGCAACCAAGTAGCCATAACTCCTCGTCGCAGCCATGACTCATGCGATGTGGAGATGTCTGAAAAGTGTTTTTTTTTCTTTACTACTAGTAAGGAGATGTTTTGGATGTATATGATTTTATTTAATTACATGAGAAAGAGAGAGAGAGAGATTACATTTTTTTGTTGATTTATACCACCTTGCTGTAACAAAACACGGAGTAGTTGGAAGAAGTCCCTACTCCAGCTGGAACGTCGCTGACTCAACAGTGAAAAGGATCTCCAGGACAATAGAACCATGACAACAGGAACAAGTAGGAGTGTTATTAGGATGCTCAACCATACATAAACGTCCAGTGGCAGGTGAAAACTCCAGGGATCTAATTCTGGCTGTCCCAGTTTACCGACGATAGTTGAGTATTGCACCAAGACGGGAATACTGTAGTCCACTACTTGACCCCGGAGGGGCGTGTGAGCGAAAAAGGCCAGCGACATATCTGCCTCCTGCATAAAAAGTAGAGAAATAAACAAATAGAAAAAGATAATTAACAAAAATATAACAATCAACCGCAAAATGTAAAATAATTAAAAACATTCTAAATCTCTCTCTCTTTCTCTCTCTCTCTCTCTCTCTCTCTCTCTCTCTCTCTCTCTCTCTCTCTCTCTCTCTCTCTCTCTCTCTCTCTCTCTCTCTCTCTCTCTCTCTCTCTCTCTCTCTCTCTCTCTCTCTCTCTCTCTCTCTCTCTCTCTCTCTCTCTCTCTCTCTCTCTCTCTCTCTCTCTCTCTCTCTCTCTCTCTCTCTCTCTCTCTCTCTCTCAGTCAGCATATTACTTACTTCTCTAACTAACATTCCAATCATGCCAGACCAGGTTCCATCAGTGTTCCTAGTGCCGTATACATTCCCCGCTGCATATACCATATTGCATCTGTAATAGTAATAACATAAGCTTGACAGTATCATCATTTACATTACAAATGGCATGCATTCTGTGGTTTACATTTATTTACCAGTCTAGCGGAATCTATTTATGATATATTTATACTGTATTTCCTCCACACACCATTGCATGCGATCTGTTGAGTCATTTTGCTGTTACCGATGCAAGCTAAACTACGTACTACAATGAAATTAGAAATGTTTATATGAAAGCAAAACGTAGTCTCTCTCTCTCTCTCTCTCTCTCTCTCTCTCTCTCTCTCTCTCTCTCTCTCTCTCTCTCTCTCTCTCTCTCTCTCTCTCTCTCTCTCTCTCTCTCTCTCTCTCTCTCTCTCTCTCTCTCTCTCTCTCTCTCTCTCTCTCTCTCTCTCTCTCTCTCTCTCTCTCTCTCTCTCTCTCTCTCTCTCTCTCTCTCTCTCTCTCTCTCTCTCTCTCTCTCTCTCTCAAATGAAGATCACCTGGATGTCCTCCTTGCCCGCTGCCCACGTTTTGGTGGCTGTTAATTGGTAATATTAATTATTTCAATGTTTTTACCTTATTGCTCACTTTATAATATTACCTTGCTTCAGATATAATGTATTAGTTTGACGCATTTGTGCGTAATAAATTAATTCAAACAAAAAATCTCTCTCTCTCTCTCTCTCTCTCTCTCTCTCTCTCTCTCTCTCTCTCTCTCTCTCTCTCTCTCTCTCTCTCTCTCTCTCTCTCTCTCTCTCTCTCTCTCTCTCTCTCTCTCTCTCTCTCTCTCTCTCTCTCTCTCGTAACATAGTGATATATAAATTAGTTCAAATCCTAAGAATAAACAAGTGGATATACCAAAACAAACGTCAAAAGAATAAAACAAAACTTACGTAAAATTCATCGCTTCTGCCAAGTACGAGATGAAAGGTTGGTTGCAGCTTTCGTCTTGTGTTTTGCTTATCATTTCTCTTGCTATCTTCAAAACTGGTCTTTCTAGAAATCTGATCAAGAATAATTATCCTTTATCAGAATAGTAATGGTATTTATCTTATTTTAGATTATCTTGGTCACAATAATTAGTAACCCTAGAGTGACCCCAACATTTAATGATAAAGAGGCGCCATAATGATTGGATACTCAGAAGGAATCACAGCACTTTTCTTTATTTCATGATTTCATATGTGATTATCAATAACCACGTCTGTTTTCTTCAAAATAGTCTACAAATCTGTATATCATTATTCATTCATGGTAAAATTATTTGATATTGCTCACTTTTACTTTACGTATATCATTTTGTACATGTATTACCGTATCATCAATAAAACAATATGTAGTTATTTTAACACGGTTCCATTATCTTGAATCCTATTTTCTTTTCCTTTTCCAAATTTCTAACGTCTTAATTTTCATACTATTCTTGATGATAGCGAAAACTCTATCGTGGTATAAGCACTTTATGATTAATTTAGAACTTTTCTAGGAAATTGAAATTAGAAAGGACAGAGATTACGTAATGGCAGTCACTAGTTGAATATGAATCTGAGGAAACTCAAAATAATCCTCATTGATTTTATATTAAAACATGAAAGTAAGGCAGCAGATAAAATTCTACATTATAAAACTATAATGAAATGAAAAGTCAAATATCATATTATAAGTAAAATCATACTATCTCTAGAGAAAGATTTCTGTAGAGTTATGGACATGAATTTGTCAGAAACTTTGAATCGAATTAAAACGCTAAAATACCAATCATCAGTATTCAAAGGCATAATATGAAAACACCATGGAAGAGACAGTTCATCAGTATTGAAAATATCTTGATTGATATTAAACATAAAAAATAGAAAGATGACAAAACATTTCATTAGGAGTAAGGAACAAATAGTGAATGCAGAGACATTTTTTTGCCGGAATAACATTATATGAATATACAGCCAACAAAACTTATTAGTGAATGGTGGGAGAGGATCTACATATTTTGAAGATTAAAAAAAAAGTTAGAAATAAATAACTACTAACTTAGTGTATTTGTCGGGGAAAATAGGAAGATCAGAAATCCAAATGAGGTCCTTCGATGACAAAGATGCTAGTTGAACCTTGCCTCTTCGGGGGGTTACGTTAGGTAAATATATAAAAAGTCCGCTGCTGAAAGGAAAATGAGAAAAAAAAACATTAATCATGTAAAACAGACAAATAACACGTTACAAACGTTTAAGTTAATAGTTCATATAATAAATGTTTGTTTGTTTTTTTCTGCGATACCTTGCAAGTGTACTGGAATTACTAAA
Organism: Portunus trituberculatus; assembly: GCF_017591435.1. Classification (NCBI taxonomy): domain Eukaryota; kingdom Metazoa; phylum Arthropoda; class Malacostraca; order Decapoda; family Portunidae; genus Portunus; species Portunus trituberculatus. The sequence continues at coordinate 9,950,321 of NC_059270.1, forward strand.
GGTGAGAATCATAGCATCCATTCTAGAAAACACCTTATGAAAATAATCTATACTCTCAAGGCGACGAAGCGGTAGTTGAGTAATCGCAAGGAGTTTTGTGGACGGTACCAATAGTTGGTTCTTCATCGATAACTCAGCAAAGGTACCCATGACTATGGGATTGTCGGTCACCAATATCACCATTACACACCACGAAACCATTCTCATCTGCAATAGAAGGGATGTTTAACCTTATGGTATGCCTAAGCTACGACTACCTGAGAATATAATACTGTGTTAGTGTGTGTGTGTGTGTGTGTGTGTGTGTGTGTGTGTGTGTGTGTGTGTGTGTGTGTGTTTGTGTGTGTGCCTATGTGTGTGTGTTCACATGTATGTAATGATATGATAATGATATTTTGGTTTATTTGAATTACATCCTTACAATTGAAACTTTTACATACTGCAGTTACTTAAATACTGACATACATACTACATCTTAAGTACACCCAACACTCAGGTGGTATCTTAACCATGGTATATCACAACTTGATACCGTGGCTACTATATGACACCAGGTCAACCTAGTGGACTTGTATGGTCAGATCATCCAATGAATATTTCTTTATAAGGAGTTTGTATCTCCTATATAGCAGATGGTCAAAACTTCCGATTCATTCCAGGTACCAGATCATTGGGTGAACAGGGGCAACACTGAAAGAAGACCCAATTTTCTGACCTTATCCAGGATTCCAACCCGGGCTCTTCCCATTGTGAGTCTGTGCGATAACCATTTCGCCACTAGGCTGTGTGTGTGTGATTCACTGTTTGATCTGCTGCAGTCTCTAACGAGACAGCCAGACGTTACCCTACGGAACGAGCTCAGAGCTCATTATTTCCGATCTTCGGATAGGCCTGAGACCAGGCACACACCACACACCGGGACAACAAGGTCACAACTCCTCGATTTACATCCCGTACCTACTCACTGCTAGGTGAACAGGGGCTACACGTGAAAGGAGACACACCCAAATATCTCCACCCGGCCGGGGAATCGAACCCCGGTCCTCTGGCTTGAAGCCAGTGCTCTAACCACTGAGCTACCGGGCCGTGTGCGTGTGTGTGTGTGTGTGTGTGTGTGTGTGTGTGTGTGTGTGTGTGTGTGTGTGTGTGTGTGTGTGTGTGTGTGTGTGTGTGTGTGTGTGTGTGTGTGTGTGTGTGTGTGTGTGTGTGTGTGTGTGTGTGTGTGTGTGTGTGTGTGTGTGTGTGTGTGTGTGTGTGTTTACACTTAATTACCTGGCGCGCCTGGGCTGTAACAACGGACATCCAGTCTTGTTGTGTGTTGTTGCTTTCTTGTCCTTTCACCGCAGTAAACTGCCCGAAGCCCCGTGGAGGGTTCACAGCCATCATTATATCCTGCAGTTGTTCGTTAGCAATAACATTGGCATAATTCTAAAGCAATCCATAATACCTGGGATAACTTAAAAAATAATGAGGTAAATAATGTATACAAGGCACCTACTGAGGAATTTCTAACTGCCATAATTGTCCATAATTTTATCCAACGTCGTCTTGAGCCTTTCCATGTCTGTGCAATTACAGCCTTCTTGCCAGGTCTGTTTCACTCTGCAATATTCTTATGTAGTGTGTTTTATTCGTTTACTGTCGTTTTTATGATCAGATTTCTTTCTAATCTTCTTATTTTATCTTGATTGTATCTAATCTAGCAAGTTATCAATATTATGCGCACTCATGCACTAGTTAAAAGAACCTCAGACTCCATCTCCCATTAACGCATTTAGTTATATCTATCACATCGTTATACACTACACATTTGCCCATGTACGTAGGCCAGACCAAAACATTTCAGCTACACACACTGACAGTGAAACTAATACACACAGAAATCTACCAGGAAAGGTGGGGTGGTTACACAACTCGTCTGAGACACATATCTTAAATAACCTTTACATGATTCATGATCACTGAGTACTTTTATTTAATTTACATTTAACTCCCTGTAACTTACTTTTATGCTGCTACATTACATAATATAATCATAATGTTGTAACATTTGTAAAAAGTTCGAAATCTGTACATATTGATTAGATACTTGTAAGCTATTGCTTCCTACTGAATGAATTATCAACGTAACTACATGTATATATAACGTTTCCGATATAAATTGACAACTAACCACGTATCTTGATTTTTTCTGTGAAATATTTGTTTCCATATCAGTTTCATCTTATCTTATTTTTTTCTCGTATACAATAAAATTTTCACAAGATTACTTAAGAAATGTTATTTATCGTACTAATTTTTCCGAGAAATATTCATATAGTACTTACCACAACAGTAGAAGTCAAGGAGGAACCATAGTCGATGAAAAGTAGGTGATTGCATCTCCCATCCTGTGATGCTTCAACTATTCTGATCAGCGCCTCACGCATGCCAGAATGTATTTGCTTTTCTGGAAAGATTTTTTTTTTTTTAATGCTACGGCCTATATCGCCTTTAGGTATACTTGAGGAGAATATATAGGAAGCGCTGTTCAGCCTCCACCCAATAGTGGCGTCGGGAACTTTATTGATAGTGGTACCCGCATTAGGGCTCATATCACCACCCAAGCGCATCTTTGGTGTATCCACCTAGAACCGGGATATCATGGTGACATGATAAGATATATATATATATATATATATATATATATATATATATATATATATATATATATATATATATATATATATATATATATATATATATATATATATATATATATATATATATATATATATATATATATATATATATATATATATATATATATATATATATATATATATATATATATATATATATATATATATATATATATATATATATATATATTTTTTTTTTTTTTTTTTTTTTTTTTATCCTTACCAGTAACATATGGCACTAAAGTCCCAACTTCGTTCACTAACGTGCCCAGCAAGAAAAGGAGAGACATGGCAGGTAGCATCTCCATTGCTTATACCCTGAAAAAGTGAGCCATGATAGTACGACAAATCGTTTAATTCATCTATACCTATTTTTCCTTTATGATTTCTATCAGTTTATAAATTTAGAAGGAAGGACACTCTTGGGCATGCCTGTGAAACTTGAAGAAGAGAATGACGATGCATATACAAACATTTATAAATTTCACTAAATGCCGCAACAACTCACTATTTCCTATTCTCACATTCTATTATCACTGTACCCCATGTATCTATAGCCGCTAACCGCATCCCAGTCTCTCTTTCCTCCTTCCCTTAGTCTCATTTAGAGAACAAAGCTTGTTGTGTTTCTGTTTGTTTCTGTGTTTCATTTAAAGAATAAAAACTCGCTGTGTTTCTCTTTCTTCATACTTTAATTTCACTCATAAATGCATA
>NC_059270.1:9958715-9966215 GCF_017591435.1 Portunus trituberculatus
TCCTGTGTTGATTTACCTTAGTCTGTCTGACCTTCAGTAGACGTGTGTGTGTGTGTGTGTGTGTGTGTGTGTGTGTGTGTGTGTATCTATATTTATCTATATTTATCTATCTATCTATCTATCTATCTATCTATCTATCTATCTATCTATCTATCTATCTATCTATCTATCTATATATATATATATATATATATATATATATATATATATATATATATATATATATATATATATATATATATATATATATATATATATATATATATATATATATATATATATATATATATATATATATATATATATATATATATATATATATATATATATATATATATATATATATATATATATATATATATATATATATATATTATTTATTTATTTATTTATTTATTTATTTATTCATTTATGTATATATGTATGTATGTATGTATGTATGTATGTATGTATGTATGCATTTAGGTATGTTTGTATGTAGTTTGGCGTTCTGAGGCGTCTCCGTCAGTTTTTTTCACCCTTCCAACTGCTATCTCTTCACAAGGGCCTTATCCGCCCCTGTATGGAGTACTCTTCGCATGTTTGGGGGGTTCCACTCACTCAGTTTTATTAGACAGAGTAGAATGAAAGCTTTTAGTTTCATCAACTCCCCTCCTGTGACTGACTGTCTTCAACCTCTTTCTCACCATCGAAACGTTGCATCTCTTTCTATCTTTTAATGCTATTTTCATGCTAACTGTTCTAGTGATCTTGCTAACTGCATACCTCCCCTACTTCTGCGGCCTCGCTGCACAAGGATTTCTTCTTCCTTTCATCACTATTCTGTCCAACTCTAATACAAGAGTTAACCAGTACTCTCATTCATTCATACCTTTCTCTGGTAAACTCTGGAACTCCCTGCCTGCTTCTGTATTTCCATTATCTTACGACTTGACTTTTTATTAAGAGGGAGGTTTCAAGTCATTTGTCCCTGTTTTTTTTTTGGGGGGGGCTTATTCTTTACCAGTGTTTTATGGAACAGGCAGTTCAAGTGGGTCTTTTTTTATATTTTGTTGCCCTTGGCTAGTTTCCCTCCTGCAAAACATAGTAATAATAATTAGATGGTGCGTTAACTGTTGTAATCAATGTATTTATAAATGTTCTTATATGTACGAGTCGGACGAAGGTCGACAGGAGGAACTACCGAGAGACGGAGTCTGGTGATAGCACCATCACGAGGTGGCACTCCTAGCAATTACTGGGATCCGAATTTGTGGTGTGTGTGCACAAACTGTCTTAGTGTAGTGAATATAACTGTACACCTAATATAGTGATAAAACAAGTTGTGTTTATGTTAACACTCCTGAGAAAAAAGTGTCCGTAAACGCATGACACTTTTATCTCTGTTATTACTCATCTATAAACATTACAGTGACGACAACACTATTCATCAATTATCCTCTAAACAATCCCCATGTCCTATCCACGCTATGCCACCCTATAATTTTCCACGTCTTTTCAGAGACATCCGACTCTTCATGAAGTAAAACAGATCACGCAGGGCGCCACAGAATACCTGACTTCTGCTGTCTCAAAAATTTCTTATTGTGGCACAACAAATTCAATATTGTTCAGTGCATCAAAAACTCAAATCGTCCATCTAGCAACTCAACACAGCCTTCCTGATTACCATCCCCTCTTCTTCCATCACACTGAACATATTCAGTTTGTCCTTTGCGTATACTCTAAACTAGAGACTTAATATCTCTTTACTCTCTAGATCTCTCTCTCTCTCTCTCTCTCTCTCTCTCTCTCTCTCTCTCTCTCTCTCTCTCTCTCTCTCTCTCTCTCTCTCTCTCTCTCTCTCTCTCTCTCTCTCTCTCTCTCTCTCTCTCTCTCTCTTCTCTCTTCAGCTTCTATGATGTTACGCGTTCTGAGGCGTCTCTGATAGTTTTTCTCTCTGCTCCTCCCTTCCCCAACAGGGACTTTACCAACCCACGTATGGAGTACTCTTCACTCTTCCTATTATCAACTCTTTCTCTCTGATTGACTGTACTTAGCCGCTATCTCAGCGCCGCAATGTTGCATCTCTTGCTATTTTCTACTACTATCTCCATGCTAACCGCTCTTCTGATTCTACTAACATTATGCCTCCCCTCCTCTGAAGGTCTCGTTGCACAAGATTCTCTTCTTTCAACCCTATTTTGTCCACCTCTCCAACACAACAAGTAAACAGTACTTTCAATCATTAATTCCTTTCTTTGGTGAACTTTGGACTTTTCTGCTTGTTTTCGCATTCTACCCATCTATGAAATTAACTCATTTAAGAGGAAGGACATATTTTCAATACTTTTTGTTGTGATCGCTCGGTGTTCCCCTTAAAGAACTGTCACAATAATCGTCACGCCAGTGCTTCATGAAGAAGGTTTTAGCCGTTTCGTGGCATTATATCACAAGTTGCGTCATGAAAGCAGAAAGACGCCGCCACAAGGTTGACACAAATGTTTTAATGGAATAACAACATGACGATTAGTAGGGGCAATCGTGCGAAATATAAGATGAGACAGTTCCGGAATGCTGCATTTACCTCTCTAATGGGAGATATCACCAAATACAGTTATGATTGTCAGATTCACCAGATACCATAATTTTCACACACACACACACACACACACACACACACACACACACACACACACACACACACAAAAAAAAAAAAAAAAAAAATAACGTTAATCTACTGCATAAAGCGTACTTTTAGATATTTGATTATCATTTAACGTGATAGTAAAAATGACTAGGGTAATTTTTAACATGTATCTACAAAATAACGTTTTAATACTAGAATTAAAGTTTTTTTCTTTTTTTACATAGGGAAGAGAGCCAGCCAAGGGCAAAAAAAAAAAAAAGTTAGAAAAAGGCCCACTTGAGCGCTGGCTCTCCAAAGAGTTAAAAAAGTGCCAAAACCGTCAGCCAGAATTAGGGGAGCAAATGCCTCGATACCTCCTTCTTAAAAGAAGACAAGTTGTAGGAATTCGGAAATACAGATGCAGGGAGGGAGTTCCAGAGTTTACCAGTGAAAGGGATGAATGATTGAGCGTACTGGTTAACTCTTGCATTAGACAGTTGGACAGAATAGGAATGAGAGGAAGAAGAAAGCCTTGTGCAGCGTGGCCGCAGGAGGAGGGAGGCATGCAGTTAGCAAGATCAGTAGAACAGTTACCATGAAAATAGCGATAAAATATTTTTTTTTTTTTTTTTTTTTTTTTTTACATTACAAGGGCACTGGCCAAGGGAAATCAAAGTTGGAAAAAAAAATCCCGCTGGTTGCCAGGCCCTGTTAAGAGGAAAGTAGAAAGAGAAAAACAAAAAATCTAAAAGGAGGGTCCAGTTAACGTAAGAGGTGTCTTGACACTCCTCTTTTGAAAGAGTTTAAGTCATAGGCAGGTGGAAATACAGACACAGGTAGAGAGTTCCAGAGTTTACCAGTGTAGGGAATGAAGGAGTGAAGATACTGGTTAACTCTTGCATTAGGAAGATGGACAGAATAGGGATGAGAAGAAGTAGAGAGTCTTGTGCAGCGAGGCCGCAGGAGGGGAAGGCATGCAGTTAGCAAGTTCAGAAGAGCAGACAGCATGAAAACAGCGGTAGAAGACAGATAAAGATGCAACATTGCGGCGGTGACTTAAAGAATCAAGACAGTCAGTTAGAGGAGAAGAGTTGATAAGACGAAAAGCTTTAGATTCCACCTTGTTTAGTAAAGCTGTGTGTGGATCCCCAGACATGAGAGCCATACTCCATACACGGGCGGATAAGGCCCTTGTACAGAGCAAGCAGCTGGGAGGGAGAGAAAATGGACGAAGACGCCATAGGACACCTAACTTCTTGGAAGCTGATTTAGCAAGAGTAGAGATGTGAAATTTCCAGTTTAGATTTTTAGTGAAGGATAGACCGAGTGTGTTTAATGTAGAGGAGAGGGAAGTTGAGTGTTATTGAAGAAGAGAGGATAGTTGTCTGGAAGGTTATGTCGAGTAGATAGTTGTAGAAATTGAGTTTTTGAGGCATTGAACAAAACCAGGTTTTCTCTGCCCCAATCAGAAACAAGTGAAAGATCAGAAGTTAGGCGTCCTATAGCATCTCGCCTTGAGTCATTTAATTGTTGTTGGGTTGGGCGTCTGTTGAACGCTGTTGAATAATGCAGGGTGGTATCATCAGCATAGGAGTGGATAGGGCATTGAGTCAGATTTAGGAGATCATTGATGAATAATAGAAAGAGAGTGGGTGATAGGACAGAACCCTGTGGAACACCACTGTTGATAGTTTTAGGGAAGAACAGTGACCGTCTACTACAGCAGCAATAGAACGATCGGAAAGGAAACTGGAGATGAAGGTACAGAGAGAAGGATAGAATCCGTAGGAGGGTAGTTTAGAAATTAAAGATTTGTGCCAGACTCTATCGAAGGCTTTCGATATGTCAAGGCCGACAGCAAAGGTTTCACCGAAGTCCCTAAAAGAGGATGACCAAGATTCAGTTAGGAAAGTAAGAAGATCACCAGTAGATCTGCCTTTACGGAAACCATACTGGCAATCAGAGAGAAGGTTGTGAGCTGATAGATGCCTCATTATCTTCCTATTAAGGATAGACTCAAAGGCTTTAGAAAGGCAGGAAATCAAAGCTATAGGGCGGTAGTTAGAAGGATTGGAGTGGTCACCTTTTTAGGGACAGGTTGAATGTGAGCAAACTTCCAGCAAGAAGGATAAATAGAAGTAGAGACACAGATGAAAGAGTTTGACCAGGCAGTGAGCGAGTTCGGAAGCACAGTTTTTGAGAACAACAGGAGGGACTCCATCCGGACCGTAAGCCTTCCGAGAATCAAGGCCAGAGAGGGCCAGGAAAACGTCTTTATAAAGAATTTTAATTTTAGGGATGAAGTAGTCAGAGGGTGGAGGAGTAGGAGGAATATGCCCAGAATCATCCAAAGTTGAGTTGGTAGCAAAGGTTTGAGCGAAGAGTTCAGCTTTAGAAAAGAAGAGACAGCTGTAGAGCCATCTGGATGAAGTAAAGGAGGGAAAGACGAAGAAGTAAAGTTGTTAGAGATATTATTGGCTAGATGCCAGAAATCTCGAGAGGAGTTAGAATTGGAAAGACTTTGACATTTTCTATTGATGAAAGAGTTTTTAGTAAGTTGGAGAATAGATTTGGCATGATTACGGGCAGAAATATATAGGGCATGAGTTTCAGCAGTTGGATGGCTACGGAACCGTTTGTGAGCCGCCTCTCTATCATTGACAGCACGAGAACAAGCAGAGTTAAACCAAGGCTTTTTAGCTTTAGGGTTAGAGAAAGTATGAGGAATGTATAGCTCCATGCCAGAGATAATCACCTCTGTTATGCGCTCGGCACAAAGAGAAGGATCTCTGACATGAAAACAATAATCATCCCAAGGAAATCAGAATAGTACTGCCTTAGTTCCTCCCACTTAGCAGAGTTAAAATGCCAGAAGCACCTCCGCTTAGGCGGGTCCTGAGGCTGCACTGGAGTGATAGAACTGGTAACGGAAATTAGATTGTGGTCGGAGGAGCCCAACGGAGAGGAAAGTTTAACAGAGTAAGCAGAAGGGTTGGAGGTTAGGAAAAGATCAAGAATGTTGGGCGTGTCTCCAAGGCGGTCAGGAATACGGGTAGGGAACTTCACTAGCTGCTCTAGGTCATGAAGGATAGCAAAGTTGAAGGTTTGTTCACCAGGTTGGTCAGTGAAAGAAGATGAAAGCCAAAGCTGGTGGTGAACATTGAAATCCCTAAAATGGAGATCTCAGCAAAAGGAAAGTGAGATAAGATGTGCTCCACCTTGGAAGTCAAATAGTCAAAGAATTTTACATAGTCAGAGGAATTAGGTGAGAGGTATACAGCACAGATGAATTTAGTTAGAGAGTGACATTGAAGTCTTAGCCAGATGGTAGAAAATTCTGAAGATTCAAGATTGTGGGCACGAGAGCAAGTGGTGTCGTTACGCACGTATGCGCAACATCCAGCTTTGGATTGAAAATGAGGATAGAGCAAGTAGGAGGGAACAGAAAAGGGGCTGCTGTCAGTAGTCACAGATAGAAAGGGATGCAACATTTCGGCGGTGAGAAAGAGAGTGAAAACAGTTAGTCAGAGGAGGGGAGTTGATGAGACGAAGAGCTTTCGATTCCACCCTATCAAGCAAAGCTGTGTGACTGGAAACCCCCCAAACATGCGAAGAGTACTCCATACAGGGACGGATAAGGCCCTTATACAGAGTAAGCAGTTGGAAGGGCGAGAAAAACTGTCGGAGACGCCTCAGAACACCTAATTTCATAGAAGCTGTTTTAGCAAGAGATGAGATGTGAAGTTTCCAGTTAAGATTATGAGCAAAGGACAGACCGAAGATATTCATTGTGGAAGAGGGAGACAGTTGAGTGTCATTGAAGAAGAGGGGATAGTTGTCTGGAAGGTTGTGTCGAGTTGATAGATCCATGCAGTGTCTTTTATACCATCTGTATTCCTGGGTCATAAATTATTGTATTTGTCAATTGATTAAACACAAAATCAGTGTAATCATTCGTATTTTAGGTAGTAAAATACATAAAAGAATGTTTTCTTTTCACAATATAGCGATCAAATTCTGTTACTGAGATAGACTCTTGCAACAAAACAATAACAATAACAAAGCCTTGACTTTCGATGATGTTTTCGGATTGATGGAGACCTAACGATGTTTGTAAAGGGACAGTGGTCATTTTTAGTTTAAGGAGTCTTTTTTATATTGTAAAGGGACAACATAGTAAAAACACTGTTGTACCCTTGTATTATTTCCGTTTCAGCCACTTTTTTTTTTTTCTTTATAATGAAACCTGGAAAAGTTTGATCTACACTTTAATTGTGAAGCATTAGCCTCTGTAGGGTGAGGTAGAATGCATGTTAAGGTTTAGTGCTCTATTAAAGAGGTTATCCATCCATCCAAGCTACAATATTTTGCTTTATGTTAGTGGCATAAATTCAAATAGTTACTTTGAATAAAATAACGTAGTAAAAGAACAAGTGAAACTAATGACAGTACTGAAGGCATGAGAAAACAATAAGCACGCCATGATATAATAGTATTTTTGTACGAGTCCGCTATAATACAAGACGATGCTAACCAACTTCTGAAGTCAACGGGTCAGCAAAGACATAAACTTTATAGTTTGTGTGATATCTCCATTTGGGAGCTTGTGTTACGGTGCTCTTCGCCTTCGAGTTTATCTGCATAAAAGTCGCGAGTCTACCACATCGGTTACTTTTGGACCGCAGTATTGTTGCGTGTTGTTGGTCATTGTCTATGTGGTATCTACATATCCAGCTCTCATGTTCCTTTTCTTTCAGCAAATATGTCTATGAATGTCTTGAGATACTAAGCATGGTTACGGTGGGTTTTGAGTCCGATGACAGCGTGTATGGAAATTTCTGTGTTTGTCTGCTTATTCCTTGCTCAGGTTTACAGTCGGTGCTTAGGATCTT
>NC_059270.1:9971215-9973715 GCF_017591435.1 Portunus trituberculatus
TACAGTCTGCCGTGAGTGCTAATCTAATGACGGTTTCTAAGACTACAAAAACATCCAAAATACTACATTCAAACGAGAGGAATTTTTTTTTTTTTTTTTTGCCATTTATTCATTTTGTTTTACCTTTGAATTTGTCTGGATACTTATTCTACATACTGTATGTACATTGTTTATTCTCTCTGATGTATTTTTTTGTTATTTTTAATTTATTTATTTTTCATTTTCATCTTATATGTTTAATTGTACAAAAAGTATATATATATATATATATATATATATATATATATATATATATATATATATATATATATATATATATATATATATATATATATATATATATATATATATTTTACTCCTAACTCTTGTGGGTAATAAGCTTCACACTACTGTGTATCGAAAATTATCTTTCATTGATTTAGGAATTAATTTTCTTTCTTTTGTGCCACAGCTTTTCAAGGTCAATGCAATTAAGACACTATTATATAGATGTTACAGCCTAACTTCTTAGGAATTGTTTGATAATTTAATGTGATTAAGTTTCTCGCTATTTTCTTTCTAAATAATGGCTTTCCTCGTAATATTATAAGTTCTATCTTAAAATTTCTTGGCATTAGATTTACTAACTCTTCTCTCCCTTCTCAGTCTTCGGAAGGTCAATGCAATTAAGACACTATTATATAGATGTTACAGCCTAACTTCTTAGGAATTGTTTGATAATTTAATGAGATTAAGTTTCTCACTATTTTCTTTCTAAATAATGGCTTTCCTCGTAATATTATAAGTTCTATCTTAAAATTTCTTGGCAATAAATTTACTAACTCTTCTCTCCCTTCTCAGTCTTCGGAAAAAAACAAGAAAATACATTATGTTACCTTTTTATGGCCACCATAGTTATTCTCTTAGGAAAACCCTTAGTAGCTCTTTGAAAACATATTATCCTGACACTAAATTTTTATCTATTTTTACTAATCGTGACACTATTAGCTCCCTTTCCTTGTTCCCTTTCCTTGTTCCTGCAAGTCTTACCTCTAATGTCGTATATGAATTTAACTGTTCGTGCTGTAAAGCACGATACATAGGTGAAACTTGCAGAAACCTAGCGCACAGAACAGCGGAACACAAAGGTTTTTGCTGTTAGAACCAATAGGCCTTTATCTAATCCGTCTTTTTCTGCAATCAGAACACATTCGCATAATAGTGATCATCCTTTTGGCGTCACTGACTTCAAAATTCTACAAAGATTTCAATCCAACACAGATACCAAACTTCCAGAAGCATTATTTATAAAACATTTACAACATGAATTAAATAATCAACTCTCTTTAACTAGGTTTCACACTCTTCAATAGACGTCTCGAACTTCTTCTTCACCTTCCTTTCCTACTTTTCCTCTCACCTTGACTCAACCGTTCTCTCACTCCTTCCTCTGTACCCCGTAGAGCATACATTAAGGTTGGTTTTTCCTTGATTCTTATAACTTTGTTTTTGTATTGTGCATTTTTTAGCTGTGTATTTCAATTGTGATTTTTTATAGCTTTAATGTTTATTTTTATTTGTTTTTTCATAATGTCTTTTTAAGACTATTTCTATATGCTTAAACTTAGTTAATATTTATTGTAGGCCCTGAAGATGCCTTCTACTGCAAGGCGAAACGTTGGAAAAATAAAACAGGAGCAATGAAGATTTCTGCTGGGTTTCCTGCCTTTATATATATATATATATATATATATATATATATATATATATATATATATATATATATATATATATATATATATATATATATATATATATATATATATATATATATATATATATATATATATATATATATATATATATATATATATATATATATATATATATATATATATATATATATATATATATATATATATATATATATATATATATATATATATATATATATATATATATATATATATATATATATATATATATATATATATATATATATATATATATATGCAGGCAACATCATTAATAAGTTGAATTCATGTCGTAAATCCTTCTCACTGGTTTGGGTGCCTGGAAATTCCAGTATACGCGGGAATGAACAGGCTGACATGCTAGCTCGGTCTGCCGAAGAGCTCGAGGGAGCGTGGAACCTCCGTCGGGATATGCAGTCATGTCTCTCAGTTGTTAAATCATCAGCAAAACTCTAATGGCAAAGTCACCAGGACAACCTTCACCACACCATCAAACCCACCCTGGGCGAGTGGGCCTCCTCCAATCGCCCCACAAGGCGGGAGGAAGTGGTCCTCGCACGCCTCAGGATGGGCTGCACCCTCCCCACACATATGCTCCCCTACATCACCAACACCTTCCCACCACAGTGTTCCACCTGCAATATCACCCTCTCTGTCGAGCACATCCTTCTTCACTGTGTGCGTTATCGTGAAGAGAGACGGCCCTTGGCGGCGTATTGCCGGGGTCGCGGCCTCCCCTTGACGCACACCACCCTCCTGGGTGACGA
>NC_059270.1:9981215-9996215 GCF_017591435.1 Portunus trituberculatus
CATGCCAGACCAGGTTCCATCAATGTTCCTGGTGCCGTATACATTTCCCGCTGCATATACCATATTGCATCTGTAATATGATAAACAACGTAAGCTTGGAAGTATTAGCATTTACATAACAAATAACAAGCATGTTCTGGTATAGATATATTTACAAGTCTAGAGAAATTTAAATTTGGTGTATCTGTGATGTATTTGTTCCACAGACCACTGACTGCCATCTGTGGAGTGATTTTCTTGCCACACATGTGATGAAAGCTAAATTTTCTGTTACAGTGAAATTATAAATGTTTATTAAAACAAAATAAAAACTCTCTCTCTCTCTCTCTCTCTCTCTCTCTCTCTCTCTCTCTCTCTCTCTCTCTCTCTCTCTCTCTCTCTCTCTCTCTCTCTCTCTCTCTCTCTCTCTCTCTCTCTCTCTCTCTCTCTCTCTCTCTCTCTCTCTCTCTCTCTCTCTCTCTCTCTCTCTCTCTCTCTCTCTGGGGTGGATAAGGGCCTATATTTGCTAATTTGCCATTACTGATCAGCGTCATTAAAATTTTGCCTACGTTATTATTAATTTTGTTGTCTAAATTGTGGTGATGTGCGTTCAAGTCCCCAATGATGTAGGTTGGGATTGATTGGGACGCTATTGCATGGAAGTCTGAGATTGGTAGATAAGGTCTTCAAGGTGGTAGATATGTTGTGGCGATGTTTATTGGGCCTGTACTTGTTTCTATTGTAAATTGTAGTATGTCAGTGTCGTAATCTTCTTTTATTTTGTGTTTCAGATTAAGTTTAACAAGAATAGCTGAACCATCCTGCATTTCATCGCTGGAATTGATAAGGTATGTAGTGTATTTTAATATTTTCATTTTATCATTTGTTTTAATCCCGTGACTGTTGAATAGTATCATATCTGGGTCAATTCTTCTATATATGTTACTGAGGGTGGTTTTTTGTTATTCGAGTGTTGAACTTTGTGTTGTACGATGTTTAGTATATGTGGTGTGTGCCATGTTGTGAGAAGTTGTATTTGTTTTTGCGTTAAGGGTGTTTGACAGTAGTTTTATTGTTAGTTTTATCTACTTAGAGAGTGTCTGTGATGTGGTTTTGTTGATTTACTTGGGGATGGTGTTCTCTCCTCATTTTTGCCACTACGGATTTTGTTATAGAGAATGTCATCCATTATGCACCAACAATTAGCAAGGTCAATATCGTTGTTTGTGAGGTGGCTGTAAATTTCTTGTTCGTTATATATATTGTTAGTGAATCTCCATTTGAATCTGCCGCTGTCTAACGCAGATTTTAAGTATTTAAGACTGAATGTGTCTTTTGGCCATTCCTCGCTTTTCTTCTTTGTTATGATTTCCACCTCAAGTTCTATGCCAGAAATCTTTTCCAGTCGGGTGATTTCCTCTGGCTGGGTGTTGTTTCAGATTGTTGTTGGTGTGCCATTAGTCTCTTAGATATTTTCCTGGGTTCCTTTAATTGGTTGAGATGGGAGATTACAAGTGTTGGTGCTTGATTGTGAATGGCATGTTGTGTTTTTGGCAGGGATGTTTTGTGTCATTAAGTTTAAAATTGTACCAGACGATCGGTCCTCGGGTATAATTATAGAGGGGAGGTTATTGGCCTTATAGAGTTTGTTGAGCTCAGCGCGGAAACTGCCTGGGTTAATGGAGTTCAGATAGTAGGCGTGGAATAAGCATGTCTGAATTTTGATGTGTGTCTCTTTGTTTATAGTGTTGGTATTTGGTTGGAAGGTAGGTTATTGAGCAGTGTCATGTTTTGTGATTTGGCTGTAGGTTTGTAAGTTACTTTGTTTTCTACCATTTCTTTTTCTAATATAGCTCTCTATCGGAGCTGACGTTTATTATCTAATATTAGCATGGTGGTTTCCCTTGCAGTTGATGCACTTTTTTTTCGGAGGCCTTGCAATTTTTTCATGTATGCTCGGTACTAGAGCATTCTAAGCACATTTTGTGATCATTAGTATTTGGGCGTTTGTTTGTAGGATTATCCTTTATTGCGTAACATTTCAAGCATGCATGGACAAGGATGAATTCATCTAAACTGACGTTGAAATTGGGGATACTCACATGTTTTTTTGGCCGCTGTAGAACTGTTCAATGTAATCCTAATGATTTTTGTCTTAAAATTTTGAAAATATTTTCAATTCCTTCATTCAGAGAGCTATTTTCGTTAAGAAGTTCATCATTGATATCTTTTTCGGGGTTGTTATAAATATCCCCGACGGCATTTTTTTAATGATTGTCCTTTTGACTCTAATTTCAGGGGGAAACAATGGCTGGAATTTTCCTTATTTAAGCATGTCTAAGGTGGTAGGAGAGAAAATTTTGTCCGCGTCATGTGTCATCGTCCGTTCTGGTCAGTACGATATACGCATCAGGTGTTGGGATGGTCCTTGTTGCATATACTAGTTGTTCGGGGAGGGTTCTCAATAGTTAAATCTAGGTAAACCCGGAGGGCTAGGGGTGCTTTATTTTTACGCTAGGCATAACTACAACATATGTCTAGATTACCCAAGCAATACAAAAATAATTCATCCTAAAAGGGGACCGAAGACCGACACACAACACAACAAAGAGAGTAAATTGAAGAAGCATACCTAGGCAGAGCAGTTTGGACACCCGGTTGCTAAAAACCGTCGCAGTGTCCCTGCACCACACCTAGCCTTAACCAAGTTTTGGCTGACGTGGCCGGTGGGCTTAAAGGAGCCCTTGAGCAAGCCGCAGGGTTCACCTACACCCACCGGGGGACGCCGAAAAGGAAGTATAGTAAGAGGTAAAAAAGGCACTGCACATGGGCGGACTCTCTATGAAGTGGGAGAGCCCCGTTACACAGGTGCAGGCTCCGGCAATAGCTTAAGGCTGGGGAGCAGGAGGTGAAAGCTCCAGAAAAATAATAGATGGTAAGTCAATCACGATTTGGATGATCCGTCCGTCCGCCGCGAAGGTTCGCTGAGATCTGTCCTTGCCAATCAGTGTGGTAACGAGACTGGGCAGGTAGGCATATATATATATATATATATATATATATATATATATATATATATATATATATATATATATATATATATATATATATATATATATATATATATATATATATATATATATATATATATATATATATATATATATATATATATATATATATATATATATATATATATATATATATATATATATATATATATATATATATATATATACACACACACACACACACACACACACACACACACACACACACACACACACACACACACACACACACACACACACACACACACACACACACACACACACACACACACACACACACACACACACACACACACACACACACACACACACACACACACACACACACACACAATAAATAATGTGAATTCTTGAATAAAATGGACAGGAATGTATTACCATTATATGTGAATTATTACAGATTCTATGAATAAGGAAAGAAATATGTCGAGACGAACAAAGAAAACACAAACAAGGACTTACGTAAAATTCATTGCTTTTCTCAAGTACGAGATGAAGGGTTGGTTGCAGCTTTCATCCTGTGTCTTGCTTATCATCTCCCTTGCAATCTTCAACACTGGTTGCTCTAAAAACCTGATCAAGATTACTTTTTTTTTTTTTTAGCAGAATATTAATTTTGTTTTAGATCTTCTAGGCTCAAAAGAATCAGTGACCCTAGAGTGACTGGTGAAAAAGGAGGAACCACAACACACGTCTTTAATTTCATGGTGTCATATGTGATTATTGTTTTCTAATTAGTGTACAAGTTTTTAAGGCTTTAGTATGTCATTGCAAAATTGCTTAACATGTTTATTTTTTTACATTACGTATATCATATTGCATATGTATCAGCGATAAAATGATATGCAGTTATTTCCGAATTCTTAAAGACTTAATTTTGATGCCAATCTTTATGTTCGCTAAAAACCCCATCGTGTTAAAATGTCAGGAAAAAACAATAAAAACAGTGAAAAAAAACCTTTCTAAAATGTTAAGAAGGATAGGACAGGGGTTATAGCAATAAGCAAGTGTGGTAAAGCTTTGGCTGGTCTACAAACGAACTATGATATGTTTTTTGAAATTGAAGTTGAAGGTAAATCTGAGGAAATCCATGAAGATGCTCATTGGTTTCGTATTAATCCACGAATGTAAATTAGAAGATATTGTTCTAGATTATTGCAACTATATCCAAATGAAAAGTCAAATATCTTATGAACAGTAAAATCATACTATCTATCAAAGGAGAGATTTATACAATATTTACAGGATTGAATTTATCATATATCTTGAATCAAATGAAAATCCTGAAATACAATCATCAGTGTTCAGAGGCATAATATGAAAACACCAACGAATAGAGGCTTGAAAATATGTTCATTAAATTTTAGAATGAGAAATAGAATAAAGAGATAACATGATATATCACTAAAGATAAAGAGCAAAATAGTAAATGCAGGAACAGACTTCTTTTGGAATACCTTGAAATAAACAGTTAACCAATGTAACTTATTGAAGGAGGGACGGAAATTTTCAAATTAATTTGAAGATTGAAAAAAAAAAAAAACAGGTGAGAGAAAAAATAACGAACCACTAACTTAGTGTATTTGTCGGGGAAAACAGGAAGATCAGAAATCCAAGTGAAGTTTTTTGATGACAATTTTGCTAGTTGAACCTTGCCTCTTCGGGGGGTTACGTTAGGTAAATAGATAAAAAGTCCGCTGCTGAAAGGAAAATTAGTAAAACACATTAGTCATGTAAAACCGACAAATAATACGTTACAAACGTTTAATTAAGTTGATAATTCATGAAAGCAATTGTTTTCCTGCGATACCTTGTCAGTGTACCAGAATCACCAAAGGTGAGAATCATAGCATCCATTCTAGAAAACACCTTATGAAAATAATCTATACTCTCAAGACGACGAAGCGGAAGTTGTGTAACCGCAAGGAGTTTTGTGGACGGTACCAAAAGATGGTTTTTCATCGCTAATTTAGCAAAGGTACCCATGATTATGGGATTGTCGGTCACCAATATCACCATTACACACCACGAAACCATTCTCATCTGCAAAGGAAGGGCTGCTTAACCTTGTGGTAAGCCTAAGCTCCGAGTAGCTGAGAATATATACTCATGTTTACATTTGTGGCTGTGTGTGTGTGTGTGTGTGTGTGTGTGTGTGTGTGTGTGTGTGTGTGTGTGTGTGTGTGTGTGTGTGTGTGTGTGTGTGTGTGTGTGTGTGTGTGTGTGTGTGTGTGTGTGTGTGTATTGTTTTGTCTGTGTTTGCTTCTTTGCTTGTTTGCATTAAATTACCTGTCGAGCCTGGACCATAACAACGGACATCCAGTCTTCGTGTGTCTTATTGCTCTCTTGCCCTTTCACCGCCGTAAACAACCCGAAGCTCAATGAAGGATTCATAGCCATCAAAGTTCCCTGCAGATGTTTGTAAGTGAGTAATCATGAACAATATTTTAATGCAATACAAAATAATTACGGTATCTTAGATAATGAAGAGGTAGTTCACATATAAAAGGCAGTTATTGAACAATTTCTTATTGTCCTCATCATTGTACATTATTTTATTCAACGCCGTCTTGAAGCTTTCCATGTCTGCATTTGTAATTAAAACTTTCTCTAAGTTTGTTCTACACGGCCAAATTCTTGTTTAGTTAGTTTCATTCGTGTACCGTCTTTTTTTTATGATTGAATTTTTTGTTGAATATTCTTGAATTTCATTTAAATGTAGCAAGTCACCATTCATTTATAGTTAAAGGAACGTGAACTCCTTTTCCTTTTAACACATATGTTTTTTCCTATCATACCATCATCAAAGCTTAGCGCGACTTTAATTTTTCAGGTGCAACTTTGATTTGCGACTTAGCAGCCGAATCTGATTGGACTGCGACTGTGTGGTCCATCTTTGGCCTCCCAGTGCGACATGCTACTTTACGACCACGATCTTTTTCCGATGCTAATCAACTAAATTACAAAGTAAACTTTTGCGCGATGGTAGAAACATGTTATTATAAGGCAGAGAAACACATTTTTTATTTATCTTTTTTTTTTAGTTAAACACTGCCTAAAGTAATATCTATATACGGGTCATCTTCCACCTCCTCCTCCTCCTCCTCCTTCTTCTCGATGTCCTCCTGGCCCCATCTCCTACAGCTAGGGCAGTTTTTTTTTTTTATCGTTTCTGTTCAAAGTCTAGTAAAAAATCGCGGAAAATTGGCGGTGCAGTTTTCCTTGGTCCAACTTTTCGTAAATATTTGTGACTTTCGACTTTACGACTTTGAAGGTCATAAAGTTGCAAAGTCGCAAATTTGCAACTCAGTGCCACAATGCTCACCTCTGAATTCATCATACACTACACACTTCCACCTATACGTAAGCAAGTCCAAACCATATTGGTTATACAGATAAACAGATACACAGACTGACACAGGGAGACAAAAAAAAAATATTACCAGGGAAGGTGAGACGTTGATACATTACTCTTTTCAGAAACTTATTTTCAGCAATCTTTAAATGGTTCATGATCACTAACTACTTTAGATAGTCTATTCAAAACTCACTTTTCTACTGCTGAATTATTTCACGAAATATTGATGATGCAACATTTATCGAAATGTTTAGAATTTAGACATTTATTACTTACTTGTAAAATTCAGCTTCGCACCGAAATATCAACATAAGTACGTTGCTTCCTACCCAAATTATTTTGATGGCCATCCTGTTTGTCTCGTAAAAGAAAACCGTCTTATTCCATGTCAATTTCATTTCACAATATTATTGTTTACTCGCATGCTACAATATTTCTACAAATATATATTACATCAAAGTCATTATTCATTTAAAGTAAGTCTTTCATGGTAAGCTAAAATATATTCTGCAAATATTGCTATTATACCCACCATAGCAGTGGAAGTTAAAGAGGAACCATCGTCGATGAAAAGTAAGTGGTTACACCTCGGGTCCAGTGATGATCCCATTATTTTGACCAACGTCTCATGTATGCCACAATATGCAGGCTTATATATATATATATATATATATATATATATATATATATATATATATATATATATATATATATATATATATATATATATATATATATATATATATATATATATATATATATATATATATATATATATATATATATATATATATATATATATATATATATATATATATGATATATATATTATGCACACACACACACACACACACACACACACACACACACACACACACACACACACACACACACACACACACACACACACACACACACACACACACACACACACACACACACACACACACACACACACACACACACACACACACACACACACACACATACAGATTTCTCACCGGTATCATGTGATACTAAAGTCCCAACTTCGTTCACTGACGTGCCCAGCAAGACGAGGAGAGACATTGCTAGCATCATCTTCATTATATCCTGAAAAAGTGAGCTATGATATTACGACATATCGTATGATTAATGTTCTTCTTATTTTCCTATGCAATTTTTATTACTGAAAATTTATACGGTAAGACAGTCTCAGTCATTCCTGTAAAAACTTAGACATGTCAATTACGAAACCCATACATACATTTATAGTTTTTGATATTCAGTATGCAAGATAACAAGGCAAGGGGCAAAGATGCACGCTTTGAATTCTAGATGATTTTAACAAGAAGAAAGTGTTAAAATGTATAATACTTTTATAAATTCATTTAAATTATTTATTCATTTTATCATATTTCAT
The DNA here is from genome assembly GCF_017591435.1 of Portunus trituberculatus. Taxonomy (NCBI): domain Eukaryota; kingdom Metazoa; phylum Arthropoda; class Malacostraca; order Decapoda; family Portunidae; genus Portunus; species Portunus trituberculatus. The sequence goes on from NC_059270.1 coordinate 9,989,026, forward strand.
TAATTTTTCGATTCATTCTTATATTATTTATTCATCTTATAAAAGTCACTCTGACCTACGACAATGAAACAGAAATAGAATAATCTTAGCAAGGTGAATTTACGAAAGGATAGTTCCGATAAACAATAGGAGGGATACTATCAGAACCATATGACTTCGATGGTTAAAAGAAGCGAAGATAAGAGAAAACATCACGAAAATTTCAAATAGGAAGCATAGAATACTAGGAAGGTGAAGGAGGAGGAAGTAGTGAATATGCCCTGAATCATCCAAAATAGAGTAGCAACTAGCGAGAGACGGGCTTCGTTTCCTGTGATAGCCGGAAGGCAGGTCTTCTTCGCCAGCAAGTGCCAAGCGGGCACTTCCTAATAACCGTGCTATGCTGCCAAGTGGTTGGGATTGATAACTGTTGCCTTCTAGGCATCGTAATGCTTTTCCACTCTGTGTGTCTCTTGACTGTCCTGCTGAGAAGTAAAGCTTGTCATTCTATCTTAAACAACACGTCGTCTCGTAAGTCTTGCTTAATATTCAATACTCCAGTCCTACTCCAAACACTCACCGTGACCTGCAGAGGCGTCTTGGTAAATAATGGGATGTCCAGTCTCAATGGGAAATATGGGTCTGTTTTTTGTGCAGTGAAAAATGCTTAGCCGTGTGAGGAACCCGTGACACTTCCCTTCCGACTGTTTTTCTTCTTGTGGTCATTGTGATATTCTACTAAATAAGATGCTCAGCGAGCGTTTCAAGAAATAACGCCCAAATGCAGATAGATCTGTGATTGTTCTTAACCTATTGGTGCTAGTCACGAGACTACTCTCAAATGGACAAAAGTTATAAATGAACAGGTGGCAAAAAAGTTGGCTACTTTAAAAATTTGCAGTCACACCAGCAGTATCAGTTGATTCACAATTACAATATATTTCTTGCTAGCATTAGATATGACTGTGTGGTATGGTATATATGCATACATGGCGATGGAAAAAAAGAGAATAAAAAAAACAAGGAAGAAAGTAAAGGAAATAGAGAAAATAGATAAACCAGCAAAGTTGTTGGTAAATAGAGAGAGAGAGAGAGAGAGAGAGAGAGAGAGAGAGAGAGAGAGAGAGAGAGAGAGAGAGAGAGAGAGAGAGAGAGAGAGAGAGAGAGAGAGAGAGGCCCAAGTAGATGTGCCACAGAAAAGAAAAATTATAAACAATGTGACCGTAGGAGCGAGGGTGACAGGAGACAGACGTCGGCTTGTTGAATGTCTATAACCAATAGCCAGAAGTATGTCACATTGCGCAACATTATGTAACAGATCGGATCACGACAACTACAACATTTTATTTTTCACACCGACCACTCGCGAACATGGGCTATCTCTTCCTGATTAAAATCAGGAAGAGAGATGAAGTAGATATGACTGGGCTGATCTCTTCATATTTTGTCAATAATTAGCTTGAATCATTCTAAATGACTAAATGTTTTTGGTGGGTAAATTGTTCTATTTTAGAAAAGTTTTTGGTACATTTTGGACACCCACCACCATAATATTGCATATCTTACTCTCTTTCCTACTGTTATTCATATGCTTATTGCTGTTCCAAACTTACTGACTGATTATTTTACATCCTTCCGAACCAATGATGTAAAAGAATTCTTCTTACTTTCAACCCTGTTATATAAGAAATACCTTCCTAATGCAAGCGGCAGCTAATATCTTATTTCTTCCGTCTTTTTCATTCATAAGTTATGAAACTCTTCTGCTTTATTTTTTTTCCAAATCTATGCGACGAGCACCATTTCAAAAGAAGAATATCAAGAAAACACAAAACTATTTGAAAATTCTACTTATCTGCAAAATCCCATCTATGACTTCTAGTGTTTTGAATAAGTTTGTTTGTTGTCAAATGTGTTAAATGAGTTCATCGCAAGATAAGGTATTTGGGTATTTGTAATGACGTTTAAATGGCGACGAGTCCTTTTAAGCAGTGCAGTATTAAGTAGATAATTTCTCCAATTTATATCATTGACTTAATTACTTTTTTTTTTTTTAATGCTTACGTGATTTAATACGTGCGTGATTTGTGTGCGTGATTTACTTTTTTTGTATCAAGGTCGTTTTAATTATAGTATACATTTTTTTTTTTTATGTTTATTTTAGTTGTTCCGTTGAATGACAACTTACCTTAACATTTTCAGTGGAAAGTATCTTGTCTGTTTCTAATTTAGGATCGTTTGGTATAACAATTTTTTCTTTTTCTAAATCGGACATTTTTTTTTTCTTATTTTATTTTCTAAACATTATTTGATTACAAAAATATCAAAACACTATTCGCGCATTACCGGCCAAATTCCAATTGAAATGTAAGCCTGACAAAATAGATAACTAAAAAAGAACTCTGCTTAAAGTGTGTGTGTGTGTGTGTGTGTGTGTGTGTGTGTGTGTGTGTGTGTGTCTGTGTGTTCGTGTGTACTATATAGGTGGAGGTGTGTGTCCTATCTTTGCTGATTAATTGTTGGCATAAGCAGTAGGTTTAGTAATGGAAATGTTGTTTTGTCAGTGGTAGAACAGTAGCTTTTGAATGACACTCACATGGGTAAACAGTGATAAATATAGCTCTGAAATCTGCATTTTCAGGTCTTAAATTCAGGGGAACGTGTTTCGGAAAATTATGTTCTGTGTCATATAACAAAGGAGTTAAAAAATTTCTGCTTGCAGCCAAAGATGTTTCTTCAAATTCATTGCTAAGCTTCTTGTTGGAACCTTCTATTGATCTTTTTAGCACTGATTTATGAATAGTAGATACGTTTTCATTAAATTTGTCTTCTTTTGAAAATATAACCTGATAGTCACATTGGAAAGAACTATATAATCTAGGTCTTGTATTAATATGCCCCTCCTGTTGCCATCGTCGTATCCATCTATAGACTGTGGTGACACTGGAGCCGGTGTGACGTGCGATAGTACGGAGTGACATCCCGTGGCTCCACAATAACACAAACTTGATTCGCTCCCACGGAGTAGTTGGCTGTGCCTTTCGCCGCATTGCCATTCTGTTAATGTAAAAACACTAGTTGTTTAAATATCAGCCTATCAATATGCGACACAATGTATCTAGATCCAATCATGAACTTAAGTATAAAACAATTCTTGTATAACGTGAGATGATAACATTTACGTAATTATGGTAGCCCTGAGAACCACCTTCCTGATTGTGAGTGAATTCCAAACTTTCTTCTACGTATGTAGTCCTACAAGCAATATATATATATATATATATATATATATATATATATATATATATATATATATATATATATATATATATATATATATATATATATATATATATATATATATATATATATATATATATATATATATATATATATATATATATATATATATATATATATATATATATATATATATATATATATATATATATATATATATATATATATATATATATATATATATATATATATATATATATATATATATATATATATATATATATATATATATATATATATATATATATATATATATATATATATATATATATATATATATATATATATATATATATATATATAAAGGATAGAATATATATATATATATATATATATATATATATATATATATATATATATATATATATATATATATATATATATATATATATATATATTGTTTTCAAGAAAGGTCCTCCCGTGCTTTTTTAACTTCTATTGACCTCTATTTTTCCTTCTTGCTGGAAGTTTGCTGCATTCAGCCTGTTCCTGAAGAAGGTGACTGTTTTTAATATCTCAGATCACCGTCCTATTGTTTTAATGTCTTCCTTATCTAAAGTTTTTTTTTTTTCTTTTCTTTTAATCTATCCTCAATAGGAAGATTCTCAAGCATCATTCTCTTCCTGTTCACAATCTTCTATCTGACCACCATTATTGCTTCTGTCAAGGCCGCTTTACCATTTCGTTTTGATCATACTGTTTCATTAGATAGGGAGGATTACAATGCTTTTCATCTTATCAACTTCTCCCCTCTGACTGACTGTCTTTAGAGTCTTTCTCAAAGCTACAATGTTGCATGTTTGGTTATCTTCTAAAGTTATTTTCATGCCAACTGCTGTTCTTATCTTGCTAACCATATTCTTCCCCTCTCCTTTTAGCTGCACTGCACAAGACTCGTCTATCACCTCTATTCTATCCGACTCTCTAACGAAAGAGGTAACCAGTAATCTATGTCATTAATCCCTTTCTTTGGTAAACTCTTCACCTCCATGCTTGCTTCTGTATATCCACTACTTGTGACCGTAACTCACTGAAGAGGGAGGCTATAAAATATCTAATTCATTTTTTGGCTAACACTTTTGACCTTGTTAGGGAACTGTCACCTCAGAGGGTCTATTTTTTTTATTGTGTTTATTATTTTATCCCTATTTTCCCTTTCTAAAATACGAAAAAATAGTCATGCTAACTCTCACGACAGCTATTCATGGAGAAAGTTTTAGCCGTTTCGTGACATTATATCACGACGCCGCCACGAGGGCACTCACTACACATGCGTCATGACAGCTATTCAAATGTTTTAATGGAATCACAACAGCTCCATAACAATATGACGATTAGCAGAATTTTGAATATCACATTTATATTCACAACAGCATTATGATGATCACCTAGTCATGACAAAGTCACGACAGTCGCACGATGTTGTCATGATTGCCGCCTCCACGCTTCTCGGTGCATTCCTGGGAAATACAAGATGAGGCAGTACTTCAACGCTGCTTTTGCCCCTCTAATGTGAGATATCACCAACTCCACTTGCAGTTGCCAGATTCACCAGATACCATACTTTTTCACAAAAAGTTAATTTACTGCATATAGTGTAATTTTGGATATTCGGTATCATTTAACGTGATAGCAAAACGACTTGACTTCTTTTAAGAGTGAGGTTTCAAGACATTTGTCCCTGTCTTCTGGCTAAATCCTTTCCTATCTTATAGGGAACCTGCTGTTTAAGTGGACGTTTTTTTTTCTTTTGTTGCCCTTGGCAAGTTTCCCTCTTGCATTAAAAAAATTAACATGTATCTAGAAAATAACGTTTTGATATTCAAATTAAAGTTATATCCATGTAGATTGTCTTTTATACCATCTCTAATTCTGAGAGTACAAATCATTGTGTTCGTCAATTGATAAAACAAAAAGTCGGTATAATAATTGTTACTTTAGGTAGTAAAATAAAAAAAAATAGAATATAAAAATCAAATTTTGATGATGAAATACAATCTTGCCATCAAAACAATAACAAACTGATCATAAATCTTGACTTCCGTAGATATTTTCGGGTTCTTGAGAACGTAACGATGTTAGAAAATGGACACTGGTCACTGTAAGTAGTTTTATTGTTAAGTGTTAAGACGTACCACCTTTGGTATGGCAATACACATCTTAGGAACATCGTAATAAAAGCACTGCTGCACTCTTGGCACCAAATTTTCTTTGACCTCATAAAGATTTCTGAAAAAAAAATAGCTTTACACTTTAATTAATTGTGTAGCATTAATCTTTGCAGAGACAAGGAAAAACGCATCTTTAAGTTTTGTGCTACATCAAAATCACTAGAAATAAGAGATCTTACTTCACCAGACTATACATTTTACTTTATGAAATTATGATATTGGTATAAACTCAAGTAGTTTCTTTAAATAAGATAACGTATTAGATAACAAAAAAATCAATGGAAGTATTGAAAGCACGTGAAAACAATAAGCACGTCATGACATAAAATTTTTCTGCGATTACTCGGTACTGCAAGACGATGCTAACCAACTTCTAAATTAAACGAGCCAGCGAACACAGAAACTTAATAGTTCCTGATATCTCCTTTTGGGAACGTGTGTTTCTGTGCTCTTCACCTTCAATTTCATCTGTATAGAAGTCCACGGGTTTACCACACCAGTTGCTTTCGAACAACAGTATAGTTACTTGCTGTTGGTTAATGTGTGTGTTACACATCCAGCATTCATGCCCCTTCTCTTTCAGCAAATATGTCTTCCAACATCTTCAGATGCTGGGCAGGCTTGCTGTGGGAAAGGACAACTTGTGTGTGTGTGTGTGTGTGTGTAATTCACTGTAATTCACTGTTTGATCTGCTGCAGTCTCTGACGAGACAGCCAGACGTTACCCTACGGAACGAGCTCAGAGCTCATTGTTTCCGATCTTCGGATAGGCCTGAGACCAGGCACACACCACACACCGGGACAATAAGGTCACAACTCCTCGATTTACATCCCGTACCTACTCACTGCTAGGTGAACAGGGGCTACACGTGAAGGGAGACACACCCAAATATCTCCACCCGGCCGGGGAATCGAACCCGTGTGTGTGTGTGTGTGTGTGTGTGTGTGTGTGTGTGTGTGTGTGTGTGTGTGTGTGTGTGTGTGTGTGTGTATGTGTGTGTGTGTGTGCGTGGGTGTGTGTGAGTGTGTCTGTTTGTTTGTTTTTTTGCTTTTCAATAACACATAAATACAGTCAGTGTTTAGGATCTTTTCTCTGGAAACATGTAAATAATTTTTGTTTTTCTATGTACTCCATTTGCATGCGTTTCTTTTTCTATTGCTCATTTCATCCTTTCATCCTTAATAATTGTTGTAATTCCATCTACCAGCGAATCGTGATTTTTTTCCTAGTACTCGTTTCTACATTTTCATAAACCCACTTTTAACAATTAATTTTGCAATGTTTTTTTTTAATATTTCCCTTGTTTATATTTTTTACTCGTATGATCATTTTTTTAGGCTCATCTTTTTCAACATTTTTTTAAAATTTCAAAATTTAAATTTCACGTTTATGTATTTATTAAATACAAAACAAATAGATGAAGACTGGCATAAGGAAATCTCGTACCTTTGGTATTATCTGTATCAGAAATAATAAAGGGCGTACTATGCAGTAGAGGAGAGATAAAATCACCAGCCACGTTCAGGCCACTGACTTCTGCACGTCCTCATGGCTCAATGTCCAGATGAGGAATGAAGATCTACCTCTGTATGCCATACTATATCCATTCTTAGTCATGTACGTAGACACGGACACTCATCCTTTTTTCATGTCATTATTAAAATTAACCGATTTCTTAATCTGATCGATGAAATGCATCTACTAAAAAAAGATAAATGTCACCATTGCCTATACTACAA
>NC_059270.1:10006215-10011215 GCF_017591435.1 Portunus trituberculatus
CCGATCTTGGGATAGGTCTGAGACCAGGCACACACCACACACCGGGACAACAAAGTCACAATTCCTCGATTTACATCCCGTACCTACTCTCTGCTAGGTGAACAGGGGCTACACGTGAAAGGAGACACACCCAAATATCTCCACCCGGCCGGTGAATCGAACCCCGGTCATCTGGCTTGTGAAGCCAGCGCTCTAACCACTGAGCTACCAGGGTGTGTGTGTGTGTGTGTGTGTGTGTGTGTGTGTGTGTGTGTGTGTGTGTGTGTGTGTTGATAATGATAATAATAGTAATGTATGGTTTATTTGGATTGCAGTACATACCTACTAAAAATAAACATTGGAGGGATAGCGGGAAGGCTTTAGGTTAGTTCGCTAGCCTAATGGTCTATCGCTCCCACCATAGTCGGGATCGCACTGTAGAGGTATCAGTCAGTGCGTGGCGCCCTCGAGGGCATTATAATGTTTTGGTGTCTATTGGCATGGGCCGTTCAGAGTGCGTCAGTGGGGAACAGGTGGCATAAGCGTACATGACGCCGTAGTCTCTTCCACAGTTTCTCCAGGCCCTCTAAGTGCCTAGTAGACACCTCAGGGTAGTCAGACTCTCGTCATAGTTAGTGTAGGCAGAGTCCTCTTTTGCAAATCCTCCAGTTGCTGCGGTTGAGTGGAGCTCAGACAAGAGGATTATGCAGAAGAAGCGTCTATGAGTCTGGTGAAAATAAAGGTGAGGTACACCCCTCTTAACTCGTCTGCCGGTGTTGTTTCCAGGTCAGCTGGTCGTCCACCGTGACACCAAGAACCTCGGCCGACCGTACCACGTGGAGTCAATGAGGGCCCACCGAGAGCTGTCGGGGAGGCACTGCTCTGTATGCACTGTTATGTAGTGTGTGTGTGTGTGTGTGTGTGTGTGTGTGTGTGTGTGTGTGTGTGTGTGTATGTAAACACAATAGAATAAAATAGAATACATTTATTGCTCAGACTTTTACAGAAAAAGTATGGAGCACAGCCCCTGTATAACAAGATATAACATCAAGCCTTTATCTAAACAGCCTCGAAACTAAATTAATAAATTGAGCCAAATTGTTTAACATTCGTACATTTTTACTTTGCATCAATTCAATGAATTTTGTGTGACTTGGATTCATTCGGTAATACTCTGGTATATACTTATTTCTCATCTGAACAATATCTTGATTTTCACATGTTAACAAAACATGATATTCGTCTCCGATTTGTTCACCATTACATGTATCACAATACCGTTCTTCTCTTCTAATATCACGGTACCTACCACTAACAACTGGTAGTGTGTGTGTGTGTGTGTGTGTGTGTGTGTGTGTGTGTGTATGTGTGTTTCACTGTTTGATCTGCTGCAGTCTCTGACGAGACAGCCAGACGTTACCCTGCGGAACGAGCTCAGAGCTCATTATTTCCGATCTTCGTATAGGCCTGAGACCAGGCACACACCACACACCGGGACAACAAGGTCACAACTCCTCGATTTACATCCCGTACCTACTCACTGCTAGGTGAACAGGGGCTACACGTGAAAGGAGACACACCCAAATATCTCCACCCGGCCGGAGAATCGAACCCCGGTCCTCTGGCTTGTGAAGCCAGCGCTCTAACCACCGAGCTACCGAGCTACCGGGTATGTGTGTGTGTGTGTGTGTGTGTGTTTGTGTGTGTTTGTATGTGTGTGTTGTGTTTTACATGTATTTATTGTGTGTGTGTGTGTGTGTGTGTGTGTGTGTGTGTGTGTTTTTTTTTACGTAGGGAAGAGGGCCAGCCAAGGGCAAAAAAAAGAAAGTTAGAAAAAAGCCCACTTGAGCGCTGGCTCTCCAAAGAGTACAAAAAGTGTGTGGTGTGTGTGTGTTGTGTGTTATCTGTATTGTTTGGTGTGTGTGTGTGTGTGTGTGTGTGTGTGTGTGTGTGTGTGTGTGTGTGTGTGTGTGTGTGTGTGTGTGTGTAATACACCTCGGTCGCCTGCTGGTCACCCAGCCAGTCTTCCCCATCACGGAGCGAGCTCAGAGCTCATAGACCGATCTTCGGGTAAGACTGAGACCACATCACACACAACACACACCAACACACACCGGGAGAGCGAGGCCACAACCCCTCGAGTTACATCCCGTACCTATTTACTGCTAGGTGAACAGGGGCCACACATTAAGAGGCTTGCCCATTAGCCTCGCCGCTTGCCGAGACTCGAACCCAGCCCTCTCGATTGTGAGTTGAGCGTGCTAACCACTACACTACGCGGTGTGTGTGTGTGTGTGTGTGTGTGTGTGTGTGTGTGTGTGTGTGTGTGTTTGCGTGTTTGCATTTATGAAACAAAGTCGGCGGTTTTTTTTTTTTTTCTTCTTGTTAGCATCCTTTCTGCCAGATTACCTGCCGTATATCATCTTCAAAACTGGCCGCCTCCACCTGTCTGAAGTCACCACATGATTTATTTTTTCATCTCAGACTTTTAATTGAACTTCTAAGCGGTTGTAGTATCAAAGATATAACTAAAACACTTAATCTTTTAATGTAGCTACTCACAATTTGCAATCTTAACTTTACGAGAGATAAATAAATAGATGTTATATAATTATTATGAATGGAATATTAAAAGTTTTGTTATTGAAGGTAAAGAAACGTATTAATTACTTCGTGTGGTTACGGATTGGTGATTTTATTATTTCACTAACATTTATCACATGTTGAGTGTGAAAAACACTTGTTTGATCCCAAATTTCTATACCGAAATAAAATAAAAAACATTTAATTAATGATATAAGGACATTGTATACCACGATTCTTCTTTTAAGAGCAGTTATGGGTAAGATCGAGTGTTGGTGTTTTTTTTTTGTGTGTGTGTATGAATGTGTGCATGCGAGCGTGCGTGCGCGAGTGCGTGTATGCGTGCGTGCTGTCAAAAAAAACTGGTACTTCCTGTGAGTTTTTCGTTTCATTCTTTTTAGTATTGTTTGGCAACTTGGCGGAACAGATTGAACAAATCAAATCAAATAATTCCATCTATTTTTCACTCTACCAATGTCACCAGTACCACAGTCATTTACAGTAAAAAATTCAAAAATATGACAAAATATTTAAAAACAATCTGCCTACATGAACTGCCTCGAAATCATGATTCAAGTCCGAATCACCAAAAGGAATCCAGCAGGGCAGCAGCAGCCCCTCTATAGTGGTGACGAAGCTCGGAGCTCTGCCAGGCCTTTAGTGGTAGAGGTGGATCACTACAACACACTGGATGCCTTTCTATCACCTCATAACAGGACGTTCTTGATGGCTTGTAACATGTAGTCTTAGAACAGCGTTCATTTTCATATGAGGAAATACATTCCACGAATGTTGCAGATATTTTTCGAATTGTAGTACACTGTGTGTGTGTGTGTGTGTGTGTGTGTGTGTGTGTGTGTGTGTGTGTGTGTGTGTGTGTGTGTGTGTGTGTGTGTGTGTACATATATATATATATATATATATATATATATATATATATATATATATATATATATATATATATATATATATATATATATATATATATATATATATGTGTGTGTGTGTGTGTGTGTGTGTGTGTGTGTGTGTGTGTAAATTTACTTGGTTTTACTTCTCACTTCCCGGATGAAAACGAGTAATCCCACAATATGGCCGCATACTAACACTGCCACCAGGCCCTGCAAAAAATATATGACTGAGATTCAGTTTGACCATTATTAACATACTGATTGTCAGATACTAAACACAATTTTCTCCCAATTTCAATGTATTATTCTAAATTGGATTACGTTCCAACATTCACAATAATAGGTCGACAGCGCTGCAGAAACTAAAGGACCCACAAGTCTATAGTCGGCTGTGAATGTTGAAATAGTGATATGCTCCGAGATTAAATGACTTGAAAAGAAAAAAAAACTTCATTGGGAAAAGCATCATGAACCCAATCACCAAGTTATATATATGATGAGACACTATGCGCGGGACTGAACCAGTGGGTCAATCTATTCAGGAAGCAAGCGTGAGCCCAGAGGGGTCCAGTCGGTGTTTTCGTAGAGCATATCATTGACTCGGCTTACCAATAAATTTAGGCAAAGAAGCTTCATTAGTATTTCACAAGCGTATGATGTTGTACAGTGAACAGTGTTGCTCACTGTTCTGAAGCCTCTAGGATATCAGACGGGGATGCTGTGACCTCTACTTTATATTCATAGCATTACCAATACCATTTTAGGAACAGAAATTATGTAGGATCACAGATATCATGCTTACTGTTAATCTTATTCGTGAATGAGTTCATTAAATTGGTAAATAAAAATTGTGAATATTGTAGTCTTTATCAGATTTACACCTGGTGGTGTTTTTTGGGTGATATCAAAATCGAGGTCAAAGCCAACACAAAAGTTACGGTGACTCGTGAGATTCAATTTTTTTTTTTTTTTTTTTTTTGCATGAACACTATTACATTTAAAGTCACAATACCTTTCATATTAATTTCACGGTTTTCTATTCTTTTTTTTTTCAGCCCATCCACGCCAAACTTTATCTAGGTATTATTATATTCTGCTTCATAATGCTCTACCTGATAAATAAAGAAAAAAAAAATAACATACCCACAAATGTTGTAGTGACAGCGATAACTTATTAGTGATCCGCGAGGGTATTAGACCACAGGCACTAGAATTATCAATGCTACGCTTAACCCATAACTCGTACAACCATGCTTCCTGCACACCCAAAATTCTGCGGGAAGATAATATGTAAATAAAAACAAACACTATAGAAAAATCATATTAATCAAATTAATAATTATCATTATCAACATTGTTATTATTGATAATAACAATGATAATAATAATAATAATAATAATAATAATAATAATAATAATAATAATAATAATAATAATGATAAAAATATTATTATTATTATCATTACAGCCTCGAAAGGACCAACAGGTCTGTTGCTGTTTGGCTTTTCTTTATATTATTATTATTAT
>NC_059270.1:10013715-10016215 GCF_017591435.1 Portunus trituberculatus
AAGTTATATATATATATATATATATATATATATATATATATATATATATATATATATATATATATATATATATATATATATATATATATATATATATATATATATATATATATATATATATATATATATATATATATATATATATATATATATATATATATATATATATATATATATATATATATATATATATATATATATATATATATATATATATATATATATATATATATATATATATATATATATATATATATATATATATATATATATATATATATATATATATATATATATATATATATATATATATATATATAATCATTATTACAGAAACACACACACATATACACAAACGCAAACATACACACACATACAAAATTATTGTTATTTTTATTTTTTTATTATTTCTATCATTATTATTACACACACACACACACACACACACACACACACACACACACACACACACACACACACACACACACACACACACACACACACACACACACACACACACACACACACACACACACACACACACACACACACACACACACACACACACACACACACACACACACACACACACACACACACACACACACACACACACACACACACACACACACACACACACACACACACACACACACACACACACACACACACACACACACACACACACACACACACACACACACACACACACACACACACACACACACACACCTTTTATTCAGTTGAGGTACAATGGGGCTTCCCTTTTGCCCCACCAGAGAAAAGAAAGCTGGCAGAAAACGTTCCTTTGCAGTGTAAAATTCACATTTTCCTAAGAAATGTACCTTTAATGTTTTAAAAATTGCTTTTTATTTTTGTTAAATATTATTTTAATTCATTTTTCATAATCTTTATTTTGATTTTATTCTCTATTATATCATTAAATTTATACAGCAAATAATACCTCGCTTTGAAAAGTCACGACCAATCAAGATACGTGATATGATCTCCAGTATAACAAGAACGTGGTCTCCTCTCTGAAGTAAGGTGTCCATGCTCTTCCATAATTCGTGAATCAACTGTAACTTGATGCCGCCAGCCTTCTCCCTTTCGGCCACTTCACGGAACACCCCGGACTTTGCCATCTTAGACATTATATATATATATATATATATATATATATATATATATATATATATATATATATATATATATATATATATATATATATATATATATATATATATATATATATATATATATATATATATATATATATATATATATATATATATATATATATATATATTCCTCAAGAGAGTCTTAGTCTCTTTTAATAGTTTGTTTATGTCCTCTCCGTAGGTGGCAATTTTTTGTTACATCCAAGATTTCGGCTCATAGAGCCTTCTTCAGTAGCGTAGCTTCTCAGGGTATAGGTGAGAATGTGCTTTACTGGGACAGAAACAGAAACTTACATAGAAAAGACGGAGATGAGGGAAATGGGGACAGGAGAAGAATAGGTGGGTGATAAGAAGGGAGCTTTAATAAGAGAGTAAAGTCACTGGGGCTTGACCCAGGCGCTAGATGACGATGAGTGTTGCTGAGCTACTGTTCTTCAACAGAGGTGGTGCAGTACTTCGGCAGCTTCGTTGGGTTGATGGGAGGGGAGGCAAGGTCTTGTCAAAGAGTGCTGCAGCGTCGATGTTTGTGGCGTCAGGAGTGAAGATGTCTACGTAGTGAGTCCTCCACGGCGGGCAAGTTGACGGACCGTGTTCTGGTTGGTTGTCCGTTTCATCCTGTCTGCTTGTACTTGTCGAATCCCTTTATTATATCTGAGATCATCTTGTTGGGCTGTGCGTCTTCACGTCTGGTGTTCGGGTCTTCCTTCTCAGCAGATAGTGGACAGTGTGTAGCTCCTCTGCGTCGTCCTGGTCACCTTTCTCTCTCCGTGGGCTTGGTTGGGGAGTCGGCTCAGCTTCAGCTGCGGGTTTATTTGAGGTAGATTTCTTCTTCTCCTTCTTCTCAGGTGTTGTCCAGCCTTCTTCGTATGCTGGTGGAGGCTCGACAATCGGAAGTGGCTGGTCCGAGTCGCTGCCTTCCTCGTCGACGATCTCTTCTTCTTCTTCCTCCTCCTCTTCCTCGACGGTCGCAGCCTCTTCCACTTGGTCTTCACGGCAAGGTTGATCGTCGTCTTGGTAAAGCGGCGGTGACTTCTTGGCGGTTTTGGTGTGTGGGAGTATGAGGTTTCGAAGGATTGTTGTGGGATCCTTATACCGGGTAGACCGTTGTGCTTCAGCAGGATTGGGATGAGAACCTGCAAGCGACGGACGTTGCTGCCAGCAAGGACTTTTGCCGTGCAAATGCAAGCTGTTATCTTAGCTTCCATATCCCATGTCCTGAGAGGTGGTTTTGGGCTTGAAGCACATGCTTTGGTGTTGCTGCCGGTCCTCGCAACATCTCGGGCCCCCAGTTCTTTGTCTCCCTTGTGAACGGTGACGTG
>NC_059270.1:10021215-10023715 GCF_017591435.1 Portunus trituberculatus
GGAAGAGCACCAACAAGGGCGACATAAATTGAGGTGCCTGGCCTATACAACGAAAAAAGTTTCAGCCAAAAACAGGGAAACCTCCCAGAGAAACCTTCATCTTGAAAGAGTACAAGTTATGGAACGATGGAAATACAGAGTCAGGGAAGGGGATCCAGAGTTTACTAGAAAAAGGTATGAATGATTTGGGATAATACTTAATTAACTCTTATATCAAATATGTGAATAGAAAAGGAGTCGGAGAATAAACAAAGTCTAATGGAATGAGTCCGCGAGAGGAGGGGAGGTATGTAGTTAACAAAATCAGAAGAGCAGGTGGCATGAAAATAGCGATTAAAGACAGCAAAGAATGCAACATTGAGGTGATGAGAAAGAGACTGAACAGTCATTCATAGGAGAGGAGTTATTCAGACAAAAAACTTTTGTTTCGACCATATTTTAAAGGATTGTATAAGTAAATACGCCCATACATGTAAAGTAAAACATATTCCATATTTGGAAGAATAAGACCCTAGTGCAGAGTTAGCGGTTGTATAGATAGGAAAACCTGGCGGAGACAGTTCAAAACGCATAACTTCTTAGATGCTCTTTCAGCTAGAGATGAGATATGAACCTTCCGGATTAGATTATAAGTAAAAGAACACACAGAGGATGTTCATTAGAGAAAATGTAGGACAAGTCGAGTTGATATACGGAGGGTTTAGAATTTTGAGGCATTGAACAGCATTACTTTTTTTCCCTTGTTCCAACAACAATTTCTTTTTTTAAATATCAGAATTCAGGTGTTCTGTGGCTTTCCTGTGTTATCTGTTTACTTCATGAGGGGTTGGACATTTTTTTAAATACATGGAAAATTGCAAGGTGGTATCTTTATCGTATGAGTAAAAATAGTATATATATATATATATATATATATATATATATATATATATATATATATATATATATATATATATATATATATATATATATATATATATATATAAAATACTAAGAATAAGAAAGAAAAATGTACATGCAAACAAACAAAAAACAAACACTTACGTGAAATTCATTGCTTTTGCCATGTACTCGACGAATGGGTTATTGCAGCCTTCGTTCAGTTTAATATCAACCTTTTCCTTTAAAATCTTCAGAACTGGTCTTTCTAGAAACCTGATCAACATTAGTGATTAGTACGAGTTGAAGATAAATCAAAGGAAATTCAAGTTGATGCTCATTGATTTTGTGGTAAATTATGAAAGTAAAGTAAAAGACATTGTTCTAGAATAGTACAACTATATATAAATGAAAAGTCAAATAGCTTATGGAAAATAATATCACAATATCTCTAAAGAGAAATGTTGATATAATATTCATAAACTTGAAATTATGAGAAGCCTTCAATCAAATAAATATCATGAAGTATAATCATCAGTGTTCAAAGGCATAATAGGAAAACGTTATGGAATATATTAATTGAAATTAAATTAAAGAAAAAATGAAATAAAAAGATGACAATATTTCACCAGGAATAAGGAACAAACAGTGGATGCATTTTTTTTTTTTTTCTGCGGGAATGGCATGAAATAAACATGTAGGCAACAAAACTTATTGAGCAAGTGTGGAAAGAGGCTTTACTTATTTTAAAGATTGTAATAAAAAACGGTTCAGGAAAAAATAACGATCCACTAACTTTGTGTATTTGTCGGGAAAAATAGGAAGATCAGAAACCCAAATGAGATCCTTTGATGACAATGTTGCTAGTTTAATCTTGCCTCTTCGAGGGGTTACGTTAGGTAAATAGATAAAAAGTCCGCTGCTGAAAGGAAAAAGAGAAAAAAAGGATTAGTCATGTAAAACAGACAAATAACACGTTAGAAACTTTGAGTTAATAGTTCATGAAACAAATGGTTTTCTTGCGATACCTTGTCAGTGCACCAGAATCACCAGAGATGAGAATCATAGCATCCATTCTAGAAAACACCTTATGAAAATAATCTATACTCTCAAGGCGACGAAGCGGAAGTTGAGTAATCGCAAGGAGTTTTGTGGACGGTACCAATAGTTGGTTCTTCATCGATAACTCAGCAAAGGTACCCATGACTATGGGATTGTCGGTCACCAGTATCACCATTACACACCACGAAACCATTCTCATCTGCAATAGAAGGGATGCTTATCCTTGCGTTACTCGTAAGATAGTACTAGTTGAGAATATACACGTGTGTGTGTGTGTGTGTGTGTGTGTGTGTGTGTGTGTGTGTGTGTGTGTGTGTGTGTGTGTGCCATTAGTTTACCTGGCGCCCCTGAGCGGTAACAAGAAACATCCAGTCTTGTTGTGTCTTGTTACTTTCTTGTCCTTTCATCACCGTAAACTGCCCGAAGCCTCGTGGAGGATTGACAGCCATCAATGTATCCTGCAGTTGTTAGTTAGGAATTAATATTGGCAATTTTCTAATGCATTACATAATAACTCGGATATGTTAGAAAATAATGAGACAGATAATGTATACAAGGC
>NC_059270.1:10028715-10043715 GCF_017591435.1 Portunus trituberculatus
TTCAATTAGGATTCTTCGTAATGATATTTTCCATGCCCTCGCTGGCCTAAACCCTCGGAAAGCTTATGGAGTTGATGGGGTTTCTCTTATCGTTCTTAAAAACTGTGCTTTAGTGCTTGCACCTTGCCTCGCCAAAATCTTTCAACTATGCCTATCGATTTTTACCTTTCTTTCATGCTAGAAGTTTGCCTACATTCAGCCTGATCCTAAAAAGGTTCACCGTTCTAATTCCTCAAACTAATGTTCTGTTGCTTTAATCTCTTACGTGTCTAAAGTTTCAATATATCCTAAAAATAAAGATTCTCAAACATCTGTCATTTCACAATCTCCTATCTGCTCGCTAGTATGGCTTCCATCAAAGCAGCTCTAGTGGTGATCTTCTGGCTTTCCTTTCTGATTTTTGATGATCCTCGTTTTGAGATTTCGGTGAAACTTTTGCTCTTACGTTAGACGTTTAAAAAGTTTTTGATAGAGTCTGGTAAAAAAAATCTGATTTCAAAATTTCCCTCCTACGGTTTCTATCTTTCTGCAACATTATCTGAAATCTCCATTCCGACCGTTCTATTGCTGCTGTTCTTTTCCTTAATCTATTAACAGTTGTGTTCTTCAGGGTTCTGTACTGTCACCAAATTTCTTTCTATTATTCATTAATGATCTTGTTAACAGAACTTCTTGCCCTATCACTCCTACGGTGATGATACCACCCTACACTTTTCCACGTCTTTTCAAAGACGACCAAACCTTTTGGAAGTTAACAGTTCACTCAGGGACGCCACGGAACGCCTCACTTTTGATCTTACTAAGATTTCTGATTGGGACAGAGAAAATTTAGTAGTGTTCAATGCTTCAAAAACTCAATTCCTCCATCTATCAATTCGACACAACCTAGCAGACAACTATCCCCTCTTCTTCAGTGACACTCAGCTGTTCCCATCTTTTACAGTGAATATCCTCGGTCTGTCCTTTGCTCATAACTTAAACAGGAAACTTCACGTCTTATTTTCTACTCAAATCTTCTATGAACTTAGGAGTTTTAAGATGTCTACGCAAGTTTTTCTCGCCCCTCCAGCTGCTAACTCTTTGCTAGGGCCTTATCCGTCCTTGTATGAGGCACTCTTTGCACTTTTTCTCATGAACTCTCTATCTATCAACTGCCTGTCTTCAGCCTCTTTCTGTCTGCCGGAATGTTGCATCCTTTGTTATCTTTTATCGCTATTTTCATATATATATATATATATATATATATATATATATATATATATATATATATATATATATATATATATATATATATATATATATATATATATATATATATATATATATATATATATATATATATATATATATATATATATATATATATATATATATATATATATATATATATATATATATATATATATATATATATATATATATATATATATATATATATATATATATATATATATATATATATATATATATATATATATATATATATATATATATATATATATATATATATATATATATATATATATATATATATATTTATTATTTATTTATTTATTTAATTATTTATTTATTTATTCTCACCAGTATCATGTGTTATTATTGTCCCAACTTCGTTCAATGACGTGCCCAGCAATAAAAGGAGAAACATGGCGGGCAGTATGTCCATTGATTATACCCTGAAAAAATTAGCTATGATAGAACTACATATCTTTTCATTTATATATTCCTTATTTTCCAATGTTTTTTTCTCATTTTACAAATTTAGAAGAGAGGAAAGTCTCGGTACCTCTTCTCAAACTTAATGAGAATAACAATGCATATATATTACCATTGAAAATTTTTCTGTATACAACAACAACGCATTATTTCCTATTTTCACATTCTATTATTACTGTATCCAATGTAACTATGGCCACTGACCGCAGACCAATCTTTCTTTCCTCCTGTTCTCCTTAGTATCATTTAGAAAATAAAGCTTGCTGTATTTTATTTTTCTCTATTTTCATTTAAAGAAGAGAAGCTCGCTCTGTCTCTGATTCTTAATACTTTATGTCCTGTTGCATAAAATGATGTACGTGTCGACATAACGTATCGTCGCTACTGATTATTCAGAATTTGAAATCATCAAGCTAAGATGTCATTATTATTTTCCTATGAATTTAGCCGTCTTCTGTATCTGCTTTCACCTACGCTTTTGAGAAAGAAACAGAAGTCAAGAATGGAAAAAAATATTAAAAAACAGAGAAGCCAATCTAGTAATAATGGATAAAAGGTGGAAATATATGCTGTCCCAAAGCAGTTGTTGTGAAAGAGACTCTCAAGATAGAGGAGAAACTGTCGCCAAAATAAGTTGAATTAAACAGGACGAGGGGAAAGTTGGACGCTTCGAATTCCCTTTGCCCGAAAGGGGAAAGATAAAAAAAAAACACTAAAATTTTACAGTACTCATTGATCTATTCATATATCTAATTTTCTTCATTTACTCATTCATTTATTTGTATATTATTTATTGCGGAAGAGTGACTTTGGTTTAGGGTAATGAAATTGTAAATACAAATTCTTTAGCATGGCGAAATCACGGAAAGGTGAATTCGGAGAATAATAGATGAGTTCCATACGATTTTAATGTTTAAACCTAGCGAGAACTTGAAAATAATAACAATAATAAGTACGAAGGATTTTTATAGGAGGCATGAAATACTCAGAGGATGAAGGAACTAGAGTATCGAGTAACGAGAGAAACATGGCCTACTCTGCCCGATCCCCAAGGTGTTATCACAGCAGGAAGGTAGGTGTTCTCCTGCAGGCAAGTGTCAAGTGGGCACTTCCCACTAACCATATGATGCTGGCTGGTCGGGATGGGGGTAAATAGCTGTGGCCTTCCAGGCATTGTAACTCCCTTCCACTGTATTGTGCATATTCTTGACTTTCCTGCATAGAGATAGATTTTATCATTCTACTATAACCAGGGCGTCGTCTCGTAGATCTGGCCCATTCTCACTTCACACACTCACCATGCCATGACCTACTGGGGCGTGTTGGTGAACAGTAGGATGTCCAGGTGAGCATCTATATAGTCTCATTGGGCGATATGTGTCTTTTTTTTCTGTGGTGCTTATGGAGAGTTCGTCTAAGGAACCCTTGTCACTTCCCTCCCAGTTTTTTTCCTTGCAGCCATTGTGATATTCTATTGTTTGTGATGCTTCACGAGCATTTCGAAAGAGACACCCCAGTGCGCAGATAGATCTGTTATTGTTTTTAACCTATCGTTGCTGGTGACGAGACTTCTCTCGAGTGGACATAAGTTATTGGTGAATGTGTGGCAAAAAGTTGACTACTTGCTGAATTTACAGCCACACCAGCAGCATCAATTGATTCACGATTACAATGTTCCTTTCAGATTATTGTGGTAGCCCACGTCCACATATTTATTTCATTATTTATATTACATTATGTTATCATGTGAGTAATTATTTTGTATTTATTTATAAGTTTCTATATGTTTTATACAGAGGATGCCTTTGTCGTCCGTTATGTTGCGGGAGTGTATTTCGCACGTCCGCCAGGAGCCAGCTTCGATCATGCTCAGTTGTGGGTCGGCTGTCGTTCCACACTCTCCGCCACACTCACCGCTTTTATTCAGTCTTTTTTTATTTATATTCGGCTGCTGTAATACACTAATGTGCTCACACCAGGTTTAACCTTACCCCTAGACCTTCTGGAATGATTATGTGTTGGCCACCCGTGCTCAACAGAACATTTTATCCAACGTGCCACACACGACAACAAAACTACTTCCTAGTAGCTATAGATGTGACCACAAGACTTTCTTTTTCTACACACCGACTACTCGCGAAGGTTGCCCATCATGATATCTGATTAAAACCGGTATTCTAGTAGCCTACATATAGATATGTTCATTTTTCTTTTATTATTATCATTATTATTATTATTATTATTATTATTATTATTATTATTATTGTATTATTATTTTTTTCTTTTTTTTAAATATTATTATTATTATTATTATTATTATTATTATTATTATTATTATTATTATTATTATTATTATTATTATTATTAATATTGCTGCTCTTATTTATTTTATTATTATTATTATTTTCAGTAGTAGTAGTTGTTGTAGTTGTAGTAGTAGTAGTAGGTATAGTAGTAGTAGTAGTAGTAGTATCATTATTATTATCATCATCATTTTAATTATTATAAATCTTCTTCTATTGCTTCCCGCTTCTATTTTGTTTGTGTGATTTTTATTGGCGTCAACCCGCGCCGAGACCAAGAGTCACTGCCAGCTTCCCGGGACGCTTATTCCCAAAGTTTGGAAGGTTATAAACTATATGAGAAATTAGAGCCAATCAGAGCGCGAGCTGAGTTCTGAGACGTGTCGCCAACTGGAGACGTCACAAGACTGCTTTTCTTCACGCTTTTCTTCTGTTTTGTATGTAGCTTTGTATGCTCTCTAGGACTTATTTTTATCATATGTATAATGCAGATATCGTATACGCTAATAAATTCGATGACTAGAAGCTTTAATTCGTATCCTTTCTTGCCCACGGTAATAACAGTTTGGCGAACCTAAAGTTCCTTGAACTTCCTTCACACAATAATATTGCGAGAGCATATTCAAGCCAATATGGAGTGATTGAACTCTGAATTTCTGAATTTTGATTGTGAGAGTTTTCACAATGTCGAAATTAATCAAGAAGATGACTGCATTAAGCTACGAACAATCGTAAGATCTCGAGAGAGTACGGGTCCTTGCAAGCACACAGATGAGGGTACTTCAGGGGAAGCTGGAGTGGGATGCACATGAAATGAATGAAGTGGCTGTAAGAACCATATAGTCTTTTACCAAAGACTATATAGTTCTGGTTGTGATGTTGTTGTGTGGCCTTTATAATTTGTCTGGATATCCAATGAAAAATCTGAATAATCATTAGTTGAAAAGAAAGTTTATATATTTATAGGGAAAAAATATACAAAAGAAGGGATAGGGAGTGTTTTATTGTCCCATATTATGTGTATTAAATCTGGAAGTGTCGTAAAAGAGTCTGGAAATATGTCTGATATCGAAAAGATATTTGGAAAAATCCAGATTTTTCTTGGAAGTGGGTAACACTGCTCTGTGGCGAGGTGACTGTGTGTCTGCTGTGTCAGACTGAAAACCTTTGTGGAGAAAATAAAGTTTTGCAAGAGATAGAGAGTAGTGAATAGTGAGTAGTGTAGTGAGTTGTGTAGTGTACTGATAATGTTTTTGTGTTTTCGTTTGTTTATAACTGTCTGAGTCCAACTGCACAGTAAAATCAAGATCAAGAGCGTGGGTAAGAAAGGAATCGAATAAAAGTCGATATCTGAATTATATGTATGGTAAGAATAAGTCTTAGAGAGCGTATGGAACTAAATAGAAAACAGGAAAAGTGTGAAGAAAAGCAGTGTTATGACAAGATTAAACTCTCGGTCTGATTGTCTCTAATTTCTCTTATGTTTTATACCCTACCAGACTTCGGGAATGTGCTCCCGGGCCATGAAGAGGTTCTGTCTTTACCCTTATCTTATTTCATTACACGGTAACTATTAAGCAGTATTTGCTGTCTTCTTTTACTTTAATCGTGTTGGCGCAACCACTCTACCACACCAGTGATCGTTCGTAAGTCTGAAAAAAGATGTGACTGGAGCTTAAATTCCTGTAATACTGCAGCTGATCTTTTCATATTTTTTCCTAACCAGCAAGTTTGAAGAAATCTAAACGATCAAATG
Organism: Portunus trituberculatus; assembly: GCF_017591435.1. Taxonomy (NCBI): domain Eukaryota; kingdom Metazoa; phylum Arthropoda; class Malacostraca; order Decapoda; family Portunidae; genus Portunus; species Portunus trituberculatus. Next base: position 10,034,491 of record NC_059270.1, read on the forward strand.
TCTTTTGCTAAATTGTTCTATTTTCGGAAAGTTATTGGCACATTTTGGACACTCACCAGAAAAATGCATCCCTTGCTATATGGTTATTGCTCCTCTGAACCTGCAAACTAATTACATTCTTTATAGTCACTGATGCATAAAAAAATTCTTACAACCTTATTATATTAATATAATTTACTAATTGCAAGTCACAGCTATAATATATCTTTATTCTTCCGTCCCTTTTGCTGGCAAACTATGCATTAACTGTTTTCTCATGCCTACACCTAGAACCATTTCAAAAGAGGAATATCAAGATAACTCAAATATTTTGTAGGAAGTTTTACTTAATTCTTTACATTTAAAGTACTTTTGTTTATTCATAAATTCACCGTGATAGTAAGTCATTTGGGTATGTGAGAGATATTAAATGATCAAGGGTCCTTAGAAAGTGCAAGGTTAAATAAATTATTTTGTCTATTTATATTAAAGATTTAATTACTTGAAATTTCGTGATGTTAATAAAGTTTAACACATTGATGACTTGTGTGCATGAATTTCTTTGGTACTGACGCATTTTTAGTGTTAAGGTCGTTTTGATTACAGTATTTTTTTATTTACATTAATTCTAATTATTCCGTTGAGTGACAACTTACGGCAACATTTTAAGTGGAATTTAACATTTATGTTCTTAGTTTGTGATCATTTGGTAAGTTACATTATTTTCGTTTCTAAATTGGTGCAATTTTTTGTTAACTTTCTTTTTTTCTCAATACTAAATATGTTTACCATATATCATAACACTATTCACGCCTTATTGGCCTTACTACTCTACTACTCAATGTCTTCAAGTGAAATGTAATCCTGGGAATATCGATAAATAAACGAGAACCCTGGTTAAAGTGTGTGTGTGTGTGTGTGTGTGTGTGTGTGTGTGTGTGTGTGTGTGTGTGTGTGTGTGTGTGTGTGTGTGTGTGTGTGTGTGTGTGTGTGTGTGTGTGTGTGTGTGTGTGTGTGTGTGTGTGTGTGTGTGTGTGTGTGTTTCACTGTTTGATCTGCTGCAGTCTCTGACGAGACAGCCAGACGTTATCCTACGGAACGAGCTCAGAGCTCATTATTTCCGATCTTCGGATAGGCCTGAGACCAGGCACACACCACACACCGGGACAACAAGGTCACAACTCCTCGATTTACATCCCGTACCTACTCACTGCTAGGTGAACAGGGGCTACACGTGTGTGTGTGTGTGTGTGTGTGTGTGTGTGTGTGTGTGTGTGTGTGTGTGTGTGTGTGTGTGTGTGTGTGTGTGTGTGTGTGTGTGTGTGTGTGTGTGTGTGTGTGTGTGTGTGTGTGTGTGTGTGTGTGTGTGTGTGTGTGTGTAATAATGATAATCATAATCATGGTAGTATAAATAATAATAATAATAATGTCGGTGTGGGAAGTGAGAGGAAACACAGCTGTAGGGAGTTTAGTTTATTTCCGGCTAGCTTCGCTTCTATTTTCTTGTCAGGAGAACTGAAGAACAGTACTGTTCTTCTGAAGAAGCCACAAGCGAAACCGGTCGGGAATAAACCCAAATCCCTACAGTTCTGTTTCCTCTTACTTCCCACACCAACCTGTTTAAATGTCTATACAATAATGATAATAATATTAATGATAATAATTATAATAGTAATGATAATAATAATAATAATTATTATTATTATTATTATTATTATTATTATTATTATTATTACTATTATTGTTGTTATTATCATTATTATTATTATCATTATTATTATTATTATTATTATTATTATTATTATTATTGTTGTTGTTATCATTATTTTATCATTATTATTATTATTATTATTATTATTATTATTATTATTATTTATTATTATTATTATTATTATTATTATTATTATTATTATTATTATTATTATTATTATTATTATTATTATTATTATTATTATTATTATAATTATCATTATTATTATTATCATAATAATCATTTTATGTTTTGTAATTATACAGATGAAAATCCACACGTTAAACGTACTCATATACTAACATAGATACTACATCATAAGTATGCACCCAACTCCATGGAAATATCTACGAATATGATACTGTTGCTGCCAGATGACGCCAGAGATAGTCAAACCATCCCGTTTGTATTTTCCTTTTCAAAGATTCTTTCTCCTACATAGTAACGGGTCACAACTTCTGAATTACACCAGTACCTAATCACTGCTAAATGAAAAGAAGGTACATTGTAAAGAAGTCCTCCGAAAGAATTTACACGGTACCCGTAATGACTGTGTGTATGGTAGGGTATGGCCTGGTTGTGTGTGCCATCTTTGCTGATTAAGTGTTGCTATAAGCAGTAGATTCAGTAATGGAAATGGTTTGTCAGTGGTAGAACAGTAGTTTTTGAATGGCACTCTCCCGGATAAACAGTGATAGACATCGGTCTGAAATTTGCACTGTCTTATTTTAAATCCAGTGGCACATGTTTGGGAAAATTATGATCTCTGTAATAAAAGAAAGGTGTTAAAAATTTTCTGCTTGTATCCAAAAAAAAGTCTTCAAATCCACTGGTAAACTTCTTGTTGGGATCTTGTACTAATACTTCGAGCTCATATTTATGAGTATTAGATACGTTTTCATAAAATTTGTCTACAGTTGAAAAGATATATATCCTGGTAGTTACATCCGTAAGTACTATATAATCTAGGTCTTGTATTAACATGCCCCTCCCGTTGCCATCGTCGTATCCATCTATAGACAGTGGTGACACTGGAGCCGGTGTGACGTGCGATGGTGCGGAGAGACATCCCCTGCCTCCACAATAACACAAACGTGACTCGCTCCCACAGGGCAGTTAGCTGTGCCTTTCGCCGCACTTTCATTCTGTTAATGTTAAAAAAAACCTAGTTGCTTAAATATCAGTCTATCAATATGCGCAACAGAGTGCCCCAGTCCAATCATGTACTTAATTAACTATAGAAAGATCCAGACACCTGTGCTTACAAGAAGAAAATATGAGGTTTAGAACTATTTTTTATGTAAGAAAAAAAAGGCCCACTTAGCTGCTAGTCCCAATATGATTCAGCTAGAGTTACCCAAAAGAAACGGATAAATATCTTGAGAACCTCCTCTTAAAAGAAGTCAAGTCACAGAAAGTTAGAAATACAGACACAGGAATAGGGTGAGAGGAGGAAGTAAACCTTGTAAAGCGATTCCGCAGGAGAAGGGCAGGCATGCAGTTAGCAAGATCAAAAGAGCAGTTACCATGAAAATAGTGGTAGAAGATAACAATAGATGCAACACTCCAGCGGAGAGAAAGAGGCTGAAGACAGTGAGTCAGAGGAGAAAAGTTTACCAAATGAAAAGCTTTTGATTACATCCCATCTAATAGAACTATGTGAGTGGAACCCCCATGCATGCGTACATGGGTGCATGAAGCCCTTGTACAGAGTATGCAGTTGGGAGGAGGGAGATGAGAAAAACCAGTGGACACGTCTCAGAACACCTAACATCATAAAAGCTGTTTTAGCAAGATAAGAGATGTAAAGCTTCCAGTTTAGATTATGAGTAAAGGACAGGTCGAGTATATTCAATGTAGAAGAGGGAGACAGTTGAGTGTCATTGAAGAAGAGGGAGTAGTTGGCTGAAAGGTTGTATCGAGTTGATAAATGGAGGAATTGAGTTTTTGAGGCATTGGTCAACTAAGTTTTCTCTGCTTCATCTGAAGATCTGAAGTCAGGCGTTCTGTGGCGTCCTTGCGTTATCTGTTTGACTTTCTGAAGGGTTGGTCATTTCTGAAAAGACGGGGAAAGGTGTAGGGTGGTATCATCAACGTAAGACTATATAGGACAAAAAGTTTGGTTAAGTAGATCATTAATGAATAATAGGAAGAGAGTGGGTGACTGTTAATAGATTTAGGAGAACAATGACCGTCTACCACAGCACCAATAGAATGGCAGGAGAAGAAACTTGAGATAAAGGTGTAAAGAGAAGGATAGAAACCGTAGGAGGGTAGTTTTGAGATCAAAGCTTTGTGCCACACTATAAAAAGCTTTTGATATGTAAGACTTAGTAAGGAAGCCAGAAGACCACCAGTAGAGCGGCCCTGACGGAAGACATACTGGCTCTCAGATAGAAGACAGTGAAGTAATATATGTTTAATATCTTTCTATTGAGGATAGATTGAAAAGAGATTAAAGCAATAGGGCGATAGTTTGAGAGATTAAAACGGTCACCCTTTTTAGGAAAAGGTTAAATGTAAGCAAACTTCAGCAAAAAAAGGAAAAGTATATGTCGATGGAAGAGTTTGGCCATGAAAGGTGCAAGCACGGAAGCACAATTTGTGAGAACAATAGGAGGGACCCCACAAGGTCTCTAAGTCTTCCTAGAGTTTAGGCCAGCCTGGACATGGAAGACGTCAATACGAAGAATCTTAATCGAAAGCATGAAATAGTCAGAGGGAGGAGGCGATAGAGGGACAAGCCCAGAATTATCCAGAGAAGAGTTATTAGCAAAAGTTTGAGAGATAAGTTCAGCTTTAAAGACAGACGTAATGAAATTGGTGACATCATGGTGAAATTAAGGAGGGAGAGATGAAGTAAAGTTATTTGAGATTTTTTGGGCCAGATGCCAAAAGTCTCGAGGGAAGTTGGAGTTTCAAAGATTCCAACATTTTCCATATATAAAAGGAGTGTTTGGTAAGTTGAAGAACAGACTTGGCATGATTCCTGGTACAAATATTAAGTGCCTGAAATTCAGGTGATGGAAAGCTCAAGTACCTTTTGTAGATGGTGTAGGATGAGACAAAGAATGGGAAGTGTACGTCTCTATGCTACACACTATCACCTCTGTTATGTGTTCAGCACGTAGTGCTGGGTTTCCGACACGGAGACAGTAATCATTCTAAGGCAAATCAGCATGATATCTCCTCAGATCTCCTTAACTGGAAGAGGCAAAATGTCAGAGGCACCTTCGTCTTGGGGAATTATGAGGAAAGATTGGAGAGATAGGACAAGGTACAGATATGAGATTGTGATCGGAAGAGTGCAATGGAGAAAGAAGATAAGATAACGGCATAAGCAAAAGGATTAGAAATAAGAAAAACTAACTGTTAGGAATACAAATAGGGTATTGCACTTTAAAGTGTCACTTTTAGGTCTAAGCCAGATTGAAGAAAACTCTGAAGATTCAAGAGCGTAGGCACAAGAAGAAGTCAAGTCCGTGGTACAGTGGAACCATGCGTGCTTTGGGGTCCGAGGGGTCTCCAAGCGCACGGGTTTGAATCCTGCCCACGGTCCGAGTGTAGGTTGGGCTTCCTCCCTCTGGGCAACAGTTTCCTAGCGGGTGGGCTTTGAGATAGGAGGTACCCCCAAAAAATTTCCCCTTTAGTCCATAAACTCCCGTGAAAAGCCCACATGGTATAAAAGTCGTTCAGCAAATAGACGGAACATCCAGCTTTGGAACGAAAATGAAGATAGAAAAAAAAGGAGGGAACAGAAAAGGGGCTACTGTTAGATGCCTTAGACACCTGTGCTTCGTTAAGGAAAAGAAGATGAGGTTTAACAGAGGAGAGGTGGTGTTCTACAGCTTGAAAATTATAACTAAAACTGCGAATGTTACAGAAATTTATGAAAAAATAGGAGACGTCGAGACAGTTATGGTCTATACCGACAGAGCAGTCTGATCTGGGGAAATTCATGGGCCCCCTGCAAAGAAGAGGACTCCGTAGTTAGTTTAGGAGTCGACACTTTTTAATAATAATTGAACGGTGTGTGTTTGTAGTCAGTGATAGTTTTGTGTTAAGTGGGGAGAGTTATCTTTAGAGGACAGGCTTTAACTGCCCCTTTTGAGTTGTGAGACACAAAGGGAAACGTTCAGCTAGTTGACAACTAACTTTGGTGGTAAGTTCACAAATCCCCCTGAATTGATCTAGACCAGAATTGGACAGGCAAGAACCGGTACAAATCAGAACTAGTGTTATTCGACCTCGCTGTGAGTAAAATATCGTTTCTGTAGGTGTCTACTACCTCCTCCTTTCATAGTGTTTTGCAGATTAAAGACTAGATTTAAGACTGCAGAAGTTGCAGATATTAAAGAAGAAAAAAGATGGGTGTCAAGATATTTAGGACCGAAACTAGTTGAGTAGTCTGACATGGGGGCATTTATGGTACCCTCGCCATATTGATTTTTTTTTATTGATCGTGTGTGTGTGTGTGTGTGTGTGTGTGTGTGTGTGTGTGTGTGTGTGTGTGTGTGTGTGTGTGTGTGTGTGTGTAGAAGTAAGAAAGTAAGTAAGTAAGTAAGTATAGTTTATTGCCATTTTTAAGGAATACAGGCAGATTTACAATCAATAAATATGTCAAATATGTCAGGCATGGTCTGTCGAATCGAAACTCTTAAGACAGACAGACGGTTTTGATTAAAAATTATATGCAGTGAGAGCAGAAAATACAGGGTGTTCCAGAAGTCTTGGGCACATTTTGACATTGAATATCTCGAAAACTATTAAGGATATAAAAACGCATCTGGTATATTTAGAAAGCTTGTAATCTTAAGTTTTTCATGGAATGTTCAAAGATGTTCAATGTGAGCACCATTGGTCACACGACACACATCAAGCCGATAATCCAATTCTTGTCAAACGCGTCCCAGCATTGCGTTGTCGATGGTTGCAACAGCTTCCGTTATTGACATGAAAAAACTTCCCTGAACACCTGAGCCCTTTAACATTATCAAAGCATAAGGTAAGAAACGATACAGAGTTGTGTTGTTAAAAAAAAAAATGCATTGATGTGCTGTATATTGTCATTTGAACATAAAAGTGCGTTTTCCTCAAAACAAAAATCTTAAGGTTAAAAAATTAATATATCGACAAATACTCCTCTGATTTTAAAACTTTTTGTGGCATAACACTCAGAAAAAAACATTTTCTTCAGAACTGTAAATTGAAATTTATTAACTCCGAAGCTCATTGGAAATGCGATTTTTTTTCCCTGAAGAAAAACAGATCGCTTGAAAAGCTTTTATTTTCTGAATTTATTACTGATATACAAATTACGATATGCAGTATTTTTTTTCCTTTGGGTGTCTTTTAACTCTCACAGAAAGAGATTCTTCTCCTTTGAATAGATTTTCGTGAACATAAAATTTTTATTTTAGCCTATTCAAAAATCTCAGAAATTGCTTTTTTTTTATGTAATGCATCAGTTTCTATGAAAATTTAATCGGGGGATACATCAAACCCTAGTGTCTAAGCTGGAAAGGAAATCATTAGTCTAGACGAAAGACAATGGCCACAGAAAAACAAAATGTCCGGAAGTGATCGTAAATATTATTTTGCACCTGATTCAGTGAAGGATCAGGTTGATGTATAAAACAGACTTTGTGTTTTTCACTGTGTCTGGGCTCACAAAAAGAGGATGATTTGAGGATTGAGGATAATGTTATGATGGATGGATGTGAGAAGGGCGAGAAGCGTTTCCCGACGAGGAAGCTGAGTGTGAGGTTGAGTTATAGTGTCTGAACTCATGTAATGAATGACCAGGTTTTTTTAGAAGGAGCAGAAAGGTTTAGGGTTGAAAGAATGACGACTAGACTCATCTAAGACGTCTCTACATGTGGAAGTATGATGACCATGACGTTAGCAATGTCTGCAATTGAAGTATCTGTTGCGTGATTTAAATTTGGAGAAGCTGTGACGAAAAGAATGATGTCTGTAGGGTGAGCGACCACGGTGATGTGGAGGAGGATGAAGGGAAGATGGAGAAGTGACATCAAGCGTGTATACATGAGCAGAGTCAGTGAGAGGACGTCTGTCAGTAGTTTGTTTGCAGACATTGTAGATGAAATTTAATTTTGTGAACTCGATATCACTGGCAACTTTGAAATTAGAGACATCAAGAAGGGTGGTAAAGAGAAGATATGTGAACAAACTCTTGAGTTCACCTTTGCCTATTTTGTCGTCAGTAAACCAATGAGTGTTATGTAGTTGTGTGATGAGTTCAGAGCTTAAGGAGGTTGCAAGATTGTCAGCCTGGAAAGGGTTGGAAAGAGAACGAGCATCTTTTGTGATAGATGAAGAAAGTTTGAAGAGAGACTGAGTAGCACCAAGCTTGGAATGGCTATGAAAATTATTCCTGAGCTGAAGTGAATTCATCATAGGATGTGATAGATGCAAGTTTGTCAGACCTGACTAGCAGGCAAGCGAGACTGGTGTCATCATAGGAGATTCTAGATTTTAGGATAGATAACTTCTCCTTGTCAGAAGAAGCAGATCGCCGAGTGCATTCATCATTGAGCGATCTATGAAATTGTGCACTGAATTCCTACCATTCCCTGAGAAATCTGGAAGGCTTGTGGACCCATTGATGGAGATGATGTGTTGAGGTGCAATGTTTTCATCCATGATCGGTGATGAAAAAGAATGAGAGTGTGCTTATGAGTGAGTAAACATGAATAAGAAAGAAAGGATACGGTGAACCAGCGACACACAAATAAGTACAAACACATAAAAATAAGCACAACCTGAGTACATAATTTATAATGTCACAAGGACAAGGAAGACAGGAGATAACAAAGACAAATGGCAACTACAGACAGGAGACAGGAGAACATTAAGGACACTGCATGAAGAACACAAAGAATATGAGGAAGGACAAAATGGGAAATTAGATAAACTTGTACTTAAATTTTGATGGTTATGACAACAGACAGCAAACAGCGCGATGTGGCGACCATGGAGGTAGGCGATGTGGGCCAGGAGTGGGCGGGAGGGGCGGCGTCAGGCAGGCAGACAGGAGACGGGTGGCCATGAGAGACGGCGAAGAGGTGTATGTCTGCAGGAAACAGAGACCAGGGTACATGGACTTCACACACGAGCTGCAGCGAGGATGGGATGGGAGCGCGGCACACACAGCGACTTGAATGGAAATGAGGTCAAGGCCGCGGTATGGTGCAGCTAGAAGACAGAGGGACACTCACACAACTAGGTCAGGCACAGGAGCAGATGATAAGGCGTCGGTGAGAGTACGTTGCGCACAGATGATCACCTGAGAAGCGGCGGAGACTTGACGCCCAGTAGATGATTGAGGCATTCACGTGAGCACTTTGAATGAGGCAGGAACTACATGGCGAGGTGGACTGGCAGGCATGATAGAATCTTGATTACTCAACTATTGTAACGAACAGCGCTTGCCACCACTTGTACTGGTTGATTCCCTGGTCACCACTGTCAGC
>NC_059270.1:10048715-10061215 GCF_017591435.1 Portunus trituberculatus
AACGGCGTTTCAGCACACGCAGTAGAATTATTTATACTATCTTCAACCCATAAATCATGCAACCATGCTTCGTGGATCGCCAAAATTCTGTGGGATAATTTGATAATTTGGTAATTATAATAACAAGAAGTAATATTGATAATAAATAAACTTATTTTTTTCACTATTTATTATTATTATTATTATTATTATTATTATTATTATTATTATTATTATTATTATTATTATTATTGTTGTTGTTATTATCATTATTTTTATGCTTGAAATTATTATTATAGTTATTGCAATTATTCTTATTTTATTATTATTATTATTATTATTATTATTATTATTATTATTATTATTATTATTATTATTATCATTATTATTTTATCTTTCTTCTTCTTATTATTATTATTATTATTATTATTATTATTATTATTATTATTATTATTATTATTATCATTATTATTATTATTATTATTATCATTATTATTATTATTACTATTGTTATCATTATTATTGTTATGTTATTATTATCATTATTATTATTATTATTGTTATTATAATAATATTAATTACATTTTATTATTTTATTGTCATTATTATCATTATTGTTATTATTATTATTATTATTATTATTATTATTATTATTATTATTATTATTATTATTATTATTATTATTATTATTATTATTATTATTATTATTATTATTATTATTATTATTATTATTATTATTATTATTATTATTATTATTATTATTATTATTATTATTATTATTATTATTATTATTATTGTTGTTATTATTATTATTATCATTTTCATTTTCATTATTACTATTATTATCATCACATATTTATTATCATCATTGTTATCATTATTATACATTTCATCATTGTTATTGTAAAAAAACAAACTGAATGCAGGAAAAGGTTTTTTCTGATATCTTCAGAGCTTAAAGCCTTGAACAACAAGACGCCAAATCTGAGATTAAATGCAAAAAAAAAACCCTGCCACTGTTATTAGACCGGCCAGTCTAATGACACTGGCTCAGTGGTTCCTGTAAAATTATCATTAAAGCAGGTTGTAATCTCACTGAACGTTTCTCTTTGTCTCACAACACAGAAAACATTCACAGCCTGCCCTCTAAGGACAACTATCTTCCTTTACATAAAATTACATACATCTAACTCCATATACATCCTTCACTTAAAATTTAATGTTGAAAAAAAAAATTGTGACTCCTATACCTTCTTTGAGTCAACTTCTAACTACTGGGCATTTTTTATCACAATATTTGATGTCGTTGGCCGTTATTCCCTCTTACGTAAACACACACACACACACACACACACACACACACACACACACACACACACACACACACACACACCTTCTGTTGAGTTGAGGTACAATGGGGCTTCCCTTTTGTCCCAACACAGAAATGAAAACTGGCAGAATACGTTCCTTTCCAATATAAAAGTCACACTGTCCTGCAATTTTTTTTTTATTTCAAAAACAATTATATGACTTAATCATGACAAGTATTACATTTTGTTTCATAAACAGCATAAAGACTGTAATCTAAATTACATCATTATATTTCAAAAGCAAACAGTACCTCGCTTTGAAAAATCATGGCTGATCAAGATACGTGATAAGATCTCCACTACCACAAGAACGTGGTCTCCTCTCTGAAGTAAGGTGTCCATGCTTCTCCAAAATTCGTGAAGCATTTGTAATTTGATGCCGCCAGCTTTCTCCTTTTCGGCAACTTCCCGGTATATACCAGACTCCGCCGACTTCAAAAGTATATATATATATATATATATATATATATATATATATATATATATATATATATATATATATATATATATATATATATATATATATATATATATATATATATATATATATGATATCTATTTGGAAAATTGAGAGGAAAACAGATTTACTAAGAATAATGATTCGGAAAGACAAAACGACAATAACTTATAAATCCGTGAAATGATACTTACTCGATAGTGCTGCACTCTGCTGGAGTTGGCTTGCCAGATCATAGTGACACTAGGATCGTCAAGTACATTCCTTAAGCTCTGGTATGGCTGCTGGACATAGCGTACCGCCATCACTGACATAAGGTTGCTGGCGTAGCTCCTAACCAGCACCAAGGCTACCAGCAACCAGATAGCCATAACTCCTCGTCGCTGCCATGACTCATGCGTTGTAGATATGTCTGAAAGAGTCCTTTTTTCTATTAACTAATTGTACGGAGGGTTTTGGGCCTATGTGATTCTAGTTAATTACATGTCTGAGAGAGAGAGAGAGAGAGAGAGAGTACTTCTTGTTTATTTATACTACCTTGCTGTAACAAAACACGGAGTAACTGGAAGAAATCCCTACTCCAAGTGGAACGGCGATGATGAAAAAGTGTAGATGAACCCGAGGACAATAGAACCATGACAACAGGAACAAATAGGAGTGTTATTAAGATGCTCAACCACACAGAAGCTTCCAGTGGCAGGTGAAAACTCCAGGGATCTAATTCTGGGTGTCCCAGTTTACCGATGATAGTCGAGTATTGCACCAAGAGGGGAATACTGTAGTCCACCACTTGCCCGCGGAGGGGCGTGTAAGCAAACGATGCTAATGATATGTCTGCCTCCTGCGAAAAAATAAAATAAAGAAATGAATAAATAGATAAAAAGGAAAGATTCTTTTGATAATACAATAGTTATCAAGAACAAATGGAAGTGATTAAGAACCTTCTTTGAAGTCTCTCTCTCTCTCTCTCTCTCTCTCTCTCTCTCTCTCTCTCTCTCTCTCTCTCTCTCTCTCTCTCTCTCTCGTTAGCATATCACTTACTTCTCTAACTAACATGCCAATCATGCCAGACCAGGTTCCATCAATGTTCCTGGAGCCGTATACATTTCCCGCTCCATACGCCATGTTGCATCTGAAATTAGTAACATCATTATGCTTGGCAGTATGAACGAGAAAAGTCCGAGCCTGATCGTCCCACCTACGTAAAATGTATCCGACAGTATCTGAGGACTTGCTTCGTTTATTCCTACTGCTTTATAGCAAAATTATATTTATATGTATATGACCTAATAAATTTTATCAAATGCTGCAAAGGCTTTTACGGAGGCCCTCTGGGGCCGGATTCCCATAGATGCATTACCAGTTGTTCTTCATTCATCTTTGTATCATAGAAACACACTTTCTTAAACAATAGACATCTAGATCTCTTGCACTAACCACTCGCTTTACAATGTTCATTCAATTTATGGTGTTTCTACGATCATATTCCACGTTTCGGTTAATGCAATGCAGTTTCACCGCAATATTGTCTTCTCTTACTATCTTATCCTTCATTACAGTTAATACACTTTTCATCAACAGAGTTCTACTTTATTGTCACATCAACAGAGTTCTACTTTATCGTCACATACACCGTCGTCTCTCAATCAAACACCCCACAAATGCCATGGTCAGATACCTTAACAGGCACCTCAATTCTGCTGTTTCTGCTCACCAATGACACGGCTTACAACATCCTGAGAGCACTCGTTTGGTGTGGGTAACCTTGTCCGTTGACATGACCACCACCAGGATCATTTTCAATGTTTCCTTGGTCGCCTAAAACATTCTTTCATCTTAATCCCACTCAAAATGGCAGCTACCTGTTCTCCTAGAGAGCCTATCCACCATCGCTTCTCTCTCACCACGTATTGTGAGGATTTAATTATTATCGGTATATGTGGCAAGTCTCTGTGTTGAATTTTAACAACCAATGCGCCTCCTCTGCTGTTCATTGGCTTTTCAGGCGGAATATGTGGCGCCGATATCGGTCGTTTGCTACTTTTCCACAGACGATATCTCCTTTCTCCACTTGATTAAAACACCCACCACAAAGGACATCATACACCTCTTATCCTCCATCCACCACCGTTTTAAGACACTTATTTGCCAAAACGTATGTGTTTTCTTTCTCTAGGTGTTTGGCCTTGCAATGCTAGCACAAAGGCAGCGGTATTTTTCTTCCATTCCCGAAGTGTCACTTTAAGAAGAAAGTGAATCACTCTGTCTTACTGGTTTCAAAGCATTACACTACGGCCACAGAGTACACCACTGCCAACAGAGGCTTTCCGAACATTCATTCCTCTCCTTGTCCTCCAAGGAGGTTAGTTCGACTTGACCTAACTTTCTCTGTTCTTCGCAATTTTTTGGTCATGGATCTGCCTCCTGTTTTGACTGTCTCGAAGCACAGCATTCGTTCGTTCACTACTGTCTGATACTTCCTATAACGCAAAGCTACTCAATCCACCACTTGATATTTCCTATTTTTTAGTCTCTTCAGAGTTTCATACGTTGTTCATTTCTCTCCACTATCAATCCCGCTGACCCTGTTTCCTCATACCCTCCCCTGTTACATGTACCTTTATCCTATAATCATGAACAAGAGCCCTCAGAATAGCCTATGCTTTCTTGTTAGAAAAAAAAAATAATCCACTTTAAGTCTGGACAGAATTAAGCAATTCTTCACCCAAACCCATATCCGACTATTATGCTTAAAACAATGTACTACATCGAGCACCATGATGTCCAAAAGTGTATTCATTCTTTGATCATAACCCATGCTTATTAACTTGGCTTTTGTCATTCGCTGTCTTTTGTACATAATTATTCAAAAAGTATTATCTCCATTTCTGAGTCAGCCACTAGTGTAAACATTGTCTATAAACAACAGTGATTCAAACATTTTCCACTATTAATATTTACATACTTCAAACTCTTATTTGAATATTATTACGATGCTATCGATATAAACAGTTCATCACTAAAAAATAGCTTTTTCGAACACAAAAATCGTGTTTCTCCACACACTACAACATTTTTTACTAGATTCCGTAAGTCTTTCTTCCACATATCAATAACATTCTAACCCTTCATAATCTCAAATAGTATATGTTGAAAGCGTACCAGCAAGGGCAACATAGATTATAATAAGAGAATACCAATGAGGTGCGTGGTCTATACAACGACAAAAGTTTCAACCAAAGACAGGGAAACCTCCCAGAGAAATTTCCATTTTGAAAAGAGTTCAAGTTATGGGAAGGTGGAAATATAGAAACAGGCAAGGAGATCCAAAGTTTACCCGAGAATGGGATGAATGATTGGGAATAATGCTTAACTCTTGCAATAAAGATGTAAATAGAATAAGAGTCTGAGAATTAAAAAAGTCTTGTAGAACGATTCCGCGGAATAAGATCAGAAGAGCAAAGGCATGAAAATAGCGGGTGAAAACAGCAAGAAATGCAACATCAAGGAGATGAGAAAAAGACTGAAGACAGTCATTCAGTGGAGAGGAATTAATAAGATAAACTTTTGATTCAACCATGTCTAAAAAGGCTGTATGATTAGAAATCCCCATACATGTGAAGCAAAACTCCATATTTTGAAGAATAAGGCATATGTGCAGAGTAAGCGGTTGAATGGGTAGGAAAAATTAGAGGAGATAACTCAGAACGTACAACTTTTTATATGTTGTTGCAGCTAAAGGTGAGTTGTGAAGTTTCCAGTTTAGATTATAAGTAAAAGACAGACGGAAAATGTTCATTGTAGAAGAAGAGGACAGTTGAGTGACATTGAAAATGTAGGAAATATCGAGTTGATATATTATGCAGGGTTTAAGATTTTCAGGCATTAACAAACACTACGTTTTCTCTGTCCCAATCAGAATTTTTTGAAAGATCAGAAATCAGGTGTTTTGTAGTTTCCCTGTGTTACTTATTTACTTCCTGAAGGGATGGACGTGCAATAATAACAAGATGGTATCGTTATTGAAGGAGTAGCTAGGACGAAAATTTGGTTATAAAGATTTTTTATGAATAATTGAGGTCGAACGCCATTAGTAATATATTCAGGAGAACAGCGACCATTTACTAAAGCAGCAATAGAACAGTCAAAAAGGAAACTTCAGATAAAGTTACAGAGTGAAAGATTAGACTTTTTTTTCTAGTAATCATATGTTTATATCTATCTATCTATCTATCTATCTATCTATCTATCTATCTATATCTATCTATCTATCTATCTATCTATCTATCTATCTATCTATCTATCTATCTATCTATCTATCTATCTATCTATCTATCTATATATATATATATATATATATATATATATATATATATATATATATATATATATATATATATATAACACGGATGTAAGATGCTAATAATAAGCAAATGAGTATTTAGATATATACAAACAATAAACAAACACTCACGTAAAATTCATCGCTTCTGTCATATACGCGACGAATGGTTGGTTGCAGCCTTCGTTCTGTGTCGTGCCTATCCTTTCCCTTGCAATCTTCAAAACTGGTTTTACTAAAAATCTGAAAATCATCATTGATTCTTTTGCATAGTTGCAAGGGTACTTATCCTGTTGTTGCTCCCTAGATTAAATATACAATATATGACCTGTTGTTGCTCCCTAGATTAAATGTACAATATAATATGACCTGAGAGTCGCCATAATAACTGAATACCACAGAAGAACAGGAAACCTCTCCTTTAATTTCATGGTTTCTTTAATTATTGATAACCACCTTTGTTTTCTCCAAATTCATCAACAAACCTATATGCTTTTATTCTGTCATGACAAAATTATTCGGTATGGTTCATTTGTATATTACGTATGTCATATTGTATATGCATTACCGTATAATATTCAGCTATTTCAAAATGGTTTAATTACCTTAATTCTTATTTTATTAATTTCCTAAACCTTAATCTTTATAACATGCGATGTTTATGAAGAGATTCTGAAATATCTTATAATGTCAGAAAATAAAAACAAATGAAAACTTTGAAATATGAAGAGACAGAAGTAACGCCAATAACCAGCTATGCTCTAGTGAGTCTTAAAACGAATTATAACATAGTCTTCGAATTACACGTATAAAAGCCATCTATACTGTAGGAGTTGAAGATAAATCAGAAGAAATCCAAGTTGTTGCTGATTGATTTTGTATTGAACCATGACAGTAAAATAAAAAATGTTGTTCTAGATTATTACAACTATATTGAAATGAAAAGTCAAATATCTTATGGAAAGTCATATCACAATATTCCTAAAGAAAAAGGTTTATATAATATTATGGACTTCAGTTTATATGAAGCCTTGAATCAAATAAAAGTCCAGAAATCCAATCATCAGTGTTCAAAGGCATAATATGAAAAAAACATAGGATACAAAGTTGATCAATACTGAAATATCTTCCTCGAAATAAAAACAAGTATCTCATTAGACGTAAAGAAGAAAAAGTGGATGCAGAGACATTTTTTGTGGGAATAGCATGAGTTCAACATGCAGCCAACATTACTGAACAAGGGTAGAAGAGGCTCTGCTGATTTCAAATACTGAAAAAAATAAAGATTAGAGAAAAAATAACGAGCCACTAACTTGGTGTATTTGTCGGGGAAAATAGAAAGGTAAGAAATCCAAGTGAGGTCCTTTGATGACAATGTTGCTAGTTGAACCTTGCCTCTTCGTGGGGATACGTTAGGTAAATAGATAAAAAGTCCACTGCTGAAAGGGAAATGAAGAAAAAGCATTAGTCATATTAGGTCGACAAATAACAAATAACGACAAATAACGTTATACACGTTTAAGTTGATAGTTCATAAAACAAATGGTTTCCTGCGATACCTTGTCAGTGCACCAGAATCACCAGAGATGAGAATCATAGCATCCATTCTAGAAAACACCTTATGAAAATAATCTATACTCTCAAGGCGACGAAGCGGAAGTTGAGTAATCGCAAGGAGTTTTGTGGACGGTTCCAATAGTTGGTTCTTCAGCGATAACTCAGCAAAGGTACCCATGACTATGGAATTGTCGGTCACCAATATCACCACTGCAAACCACGAAACCATTCTCATCTGCAATGAAAGGGATGTTTAACCTTTTGGTACGCCTAAACTAATACTAGTTTATATATATATATATATATATATATATATATATATATATATATATATATATATATATATATATATATATATATATATATATATATATATATATATATATATATATATATATATATATATATATATATATATATATATATATATATATATATATATATATATATATATATATATATATATATATATATATATATATATATATATATTATTTTTTTTTTTTTTTTTATTACAATTACAAAAGTACTAACATACATACTACATCTTAAGTACACCCAAAACTTAGTATCTCACAACTTGATAGCGTGGTTGCCACATGACACCAGATCAACCAAGAGGACTTGGATGTTCAGATTATTAAGTGTGCATTTTTTTTTTTTTTTTCTTATTTGGAGTTTGTGTCTCCTACATTGCAGCAGGTCAAAATTTCCTATTAACGCCAGGCAAATAATCATTGAGTGAACAGGGCAACACTGAAAGAAGAGTGCCCAATCTTCTGATCTAACCCAGGATTTGATCCCGGGGTTTCCTGATCGTGAGTCGGAGAGCTTACCACTTTGCCACTACGCGGTGTGTGTGTGTGTGTGTGTGTGTGTGTGTGTGTGTGTGTGTGTGTGTGTGTGTGTGTGTGTTTAATTACCTGGCGCGCCTGGGTAGTAACAACGGACATCCATTCTTGCTGTGTCTTGTTACTTTCTTGTTCTTTCACCGCCGTAAACTGCGTGAAGCTCCGTGGAGGATTCACAGCCATCAAAATATCCTGCAATTGTTCGTTAGCAAGTAATATTTGGCAATGTTCTAATGCAATACATAATAACTTAGGTACCGTAGAAAATAATGAGACAGATAATGTATACAAGGCAGCTACTAAGCAATTTAAGCAATTTAAAAATGCCATCATAATCCACTATTTTATCCAACGTCGTCTTGAAACTTTCCATGTCTGAACAATTTAAAACTTCACATCAGGTATGTTCTACTCTGCAATATTTTCATCTAATGTGTTCTATTCGTTTACCTCATTCTTTTATGACGAGATTTCTGCCTGGTCTTTATTATCTTGATTATATCTAATGTAGCGAGTCATCAATCTAATGCTCACTCATCCACTGGTTTAAGAGACCTCAGACTCCATCTCCCTTTAACACATTCAGTTATATCTATCACATCGTCACGCACTACACATTTGCCCAAGAACGTAGGCCAGACAAAAATATATCAGCTACACACACTGACAGAGAGATAGACACAAGTAGGAGACAAACTACCAAGGAAGGTCGGTGATTACACTTTCGTTTTAAACACATATCTTAAATAACCTTTCGATGATTCATGATCCCTGTGTAATTTTATGTAATCTGTATTTGACTCTTTATGACTTACTTTATTATGCTGCTGCAATAATCAATGTAATCACGATGTGGCAGCATTTGTAGAATGTTCGAATCTGTACACATTGATTACTTATCTATAAGCTTCTGTTTCCTACCGAATTATCAACGTAACTATAGATAATGTTTCCGATGTAAATTGACAACTTCATACCTATCCTGATATTGCTGTGAAATATTTTTTACAAATCAATTTAATTTATTTGTTATGTTATTTTTTATCGTATTCAACATAATCTTCACAGTATTACACAGGAATTGTATGTATTGATAGTAGATCCTTTTTAGGTGACCTGAAGTATTTTTGGGAATTATTGATATAGTACTTACCACAATAGTAAAAGTCAAGGATGAACCACAGTCGATGAAAAGTAAGTGGTTGCACCTCCCATCCTGTGATGCTTCCAATATTTTGATCAGGGCCTGACTTATGCCAGAATTAGTTTGCTTTCCTGGAAAGATAATGATACGTGTTCGTGTGTGTGTGTGTGTGTGTGTGTGTGTGTGTGTGTGTGTGTGTGTGTGTGTGTGTGTGTGTATATATATATATATATATATATATATATATATATATATATATATATATATATATATATATATATATATATATATATTCTTTCTTTTTTTCTTTTTTTTTCATTTCATTTATGGAAAAGGGGAAGCCGGCCAAAGGCAACAAAAAAATAAAAGAAAAGTCCACTTCATTACCAGTTCCCTAAAAGTTTAGTAGAGTTAGCCAAAAGTCTGCGAAAAATGTCTTGAAACCTCCTACGTAAAAGAAGCCAAGTCGCAGAAATATGGAACTACAGAAGCAGGCAGGGGTTCCAGAGTTTGTCAGAGAAAGGTATGAATGATTGAAAGTACTGGTTACCTCTTACATTAAAGAGTTGGACAGAATAAGGGTGAGAAGAAGAAGAAAGCTTTGTGCAATGAGGCCACAGGATGGAGGAGGCATGCAGTTACCAAGATCATTACAGCATTTGTCATGAAAGTAGCGATAAGAGATAGCAAGGGATGCAATATTCCGGTGGTGAGAAAGAGGCTAAAGACAGTCAGTCAGAGGATGGGAGTTGATAAGACGAAAAGCTTTTGATTCCACCCTATCTAGTAAAATGTAAGTGAAATCCCCTAAAACTTGCAAAGAACGGATAAGGCTCTTGTACAGAGTTAGCAGTTGAATGGACGAGAAAAATGAAAAGCTGGCGGAGACGCCTAAGGACGCCTAACTTCATAAAAGCTTTCCTAGTAAGTGATGAGATGTGAATTTTCCAGTGTACATTCTGATAAAAGGACAGACCGAGGATATTCAGTGTAAAAATATATATATATATATATATATATATATATATATATATATATATATATATATATATATATATATATATATATATATATATATATATATATATATATATATATATATTTTTTTTTTTTTTTTTTTTTTTATCATGTTCTTGTGACGTTTCGGGACAACGTAATCCCATCATGAGACAAAACGCTGAAGCAACGTGCAGAGAGTGAATGAGGAGGCGCGTACACCTTCCAAAAGTTCCTAAGACAGAGACAGGTCTTGGACAGCGAAAACATTTTTTATGTACACAAGTCCTAGCAACCTTCACTATCAAACCTGCCTCATCCACACAATTCTAACAAAAGTAAATTTTATTTCCTTAGTCATTTATACAATTTATAAAAGGAAGGTTAATTATAAAAACTAATAAAAACTATTGAAAACAATAAAAAAAACATCAGTATATCAAAATAAAAACCCAAGAGACTAAAAGAAAAAACAGAAGGAAGTGACGTGGACATTGAACTATGAAATAACAATGAAGTGAATGGATGTTTCTTGACTATTAAGACTAAGCTTATATTTATGAATACAAAGTGATTCAGTAATTCCTGATTCAGATAGTGTCCTGGTTATATACAATATTTTGAAATCCTGTTCCCTGAAAGCATGATTTAACTCTTTAGATTGGTTTCTAATGACAGAGAAACTTGGATTTGAGATCTATTATTTATTGTTTTCTATAGTTTTTATTAGTTTTATATTAAAAAAATCTTTCTTTTATGAATTATATAAATGACTAAGGAACTAGAATTTACTTTTATTAGAATTGTGTGGATGAGACATGTCTGATAAGTGAAGATTGCTAGGACTTGGGTACATAAGAGGTTTTCGCTGTCCCAGATCTCTCTGTCTTAGGATTTTTTTGGAGGGTGTACGCGTCCCCTCACTCACTCTCTGCACATTGTTTCAGTGTTTTGTCTGAAGATGGGATTACGTTGTTCCGAAACGTCACAAGAGTTCGATCAAGAGTTTTAGATAGAAAATTATTTTACTGCGACTTTTCTTCAATATATATATATATATATATATATATATATATATATATATATATATATATATATATATATATATATATATATATATATATATATATATATATATATATATTTCATTCTTAAAAAAATAATTTGCTACTTATTTTCACCTTACACTTTCATAGTATTTCTATCATCTTTTAACTTGTCATCAATATATTTCCTCACCTGCATCATGTGGTAATAAAGCCCCAGCAGCTTCGTTCACTGACGTACCCAGCATGAAAAAGAGAGACATAGCCGGTAGTATCTCCATTGATTATGTCCTGAAAAAGTGAGTTATGACTGTACGACATATCGTTTCATTCTTTTACTCCTTATTTTCCTAATTTCATTCATATATTTTACAAATTTAGAAGGAAATTCAATCTCGGTCATGCCTGTGAAACTAAAGAAGAGAATGACGATGCATATACGTACAAACGTTTTTAAATTTCACTGTATACGAATCAATATTTCCTATTCTCACATTCTATTATCATCGCACCCCATATATGTATGACCCCTGACCGCAGCCCATGTATCTATCTATAGTCACTGACCGCACCCTAGTCTCTCTTTCCTCCTACTCTCCTTAGTCTCATTTAGAAAACAAAGGTCGTTGTGCTTCTTTTGGATTCTTAATTTTCATTTAATGAATAAAATCCTGCTCTGTCTGTTTTTCTTCATACTTTATTTTTATTCATAAACTAAATCTCCTGCTGCATATATGTACGTGTCTACATAACGTATC
>NC_059270.1:10066215-10068715 GCF_017591435.1 Portunus trituberculatus
CTAGGTGAATATGACTGCACATTAAGGGGCTCGCCCATTTGCCTCGGCGCGTCCGGGACTGGAACACGGGCCTTCTCGAATGTGAGTCGACTGTTTGCTAACAATGCACTACACTGTACGATGAAGAAACGTTGAACGGGGTGTCAAGATATTTAGGGTCGAAATCGGTAAGGAAGTTTGCCATGGGAGCATTTATAGTCCCCTCTCCAAAAAGGAACTCCGAGGATAGTATGAGTCGCCATACTGATTTCTTTTTATTTGGTGTGTGTGTGTGTGTGTGTGTGTGTGTGTGTGTGTGTGTGTGTGTGTGTGTGTGTGTGTGTGTGTGTGTGTGTTTATGTAAGAGGGAGAATTACCAAAAAGATGAATATTACAAAAAAAATGCCCATTTGAATTGTAGTCTCCATAAAGGAATAAAAAGAATTAGTCAAAATTCAAGGACGAATGTCTCGACACCTTTCTTTTAAAAGAAGTTAATTCATAGGAAGATGGAAATATAAAAGCAGGTAAGGAGTTCCGGAGTTTACCAGTGGAAGTTATGAATGATTGAGAATACTGGTTAACTCTTGTATTAGAAGGTTGGACAGAACAGAGGTGAAGGGAAGAAGAAAGCCTTGTGCAACGAGGCCACAGGAGGATTGGAGGTATGCAGTTAGCAAGATGAATAGAGCAGTTATCATGAAAAAAGCGATAAAAGATAGAAAGTGTAGTCTGGTGCATGTAGTGTGAAGAAAGAGAATTGACTTTAGAGGGCAAGCTGTGACTCCTCCCTTGTGATGTAAGATGCAAAATAAAACCTTCAGCAAGGTCATGTAAAGTAAGAGGAGCTTATCAATTTTAATGCAGTCTTGAAATCAATTAATTCATTATTAGAATGGAGAAATAATAATGATAGGGTGTTTAGGTTTAGGTTTATTATTTTGATACTTGCACATTTTTGTTATGTTAGGTATTGAACAAGATTGTGTTGTGTTTTGTTCGCGATATCCTTTCTTGATACGTTGCCGAAATGTACTATGTATTTCTTTTGCCGGATATAGTTGGTGCGTTTCCATATTGCTTGTTAATTGAACAAATCGCCGTAACACAGATAATTAACATATTGCCCTGTGAAAAGAATGATAAATCATTGAATACTGAAATAATGTTATCTGTATTTGTAC
The DNA here is from genome assembly GCF_017591435.1 of Portunus trituberculatus. Taxonomy (NCBI): domain Eukaryota; kingdom Metazoa; phylum Arthropoda; class Malacostraca; order Decapoda; family Portunidae; genus Portunus; species Portunus trituberculatus. The sequence continues at coordinate 10,067,379 of NC_059270.1, forward strand.
GTGAAGATTGCAGTAATTATTGAATACTGACTGAAGATAGAAAGTTGCAATTATCATCGTTAGGAAAGGAAACTATGATTGTCATTATCTTCGGAACGTATTGGATGTATTTCATGTATTACTATTATTCAGTAAATAAATTTTGAAATATTGCCTAAATACTATTAAACCAATAGCCAGAGAAATTGTGCAAAACCTTGGATCCAACATAGTCATCATCTTTTAGAGATTTGGTAATACTTATGCTATTGCCTTATCAAAAAGTTCTTGATATAGTATGAAAGCTTGATCTCCAAGCTAAGCTGCTAAGGATTCCATCCTTTTATGTTCAACTTCATCTAAGGTATCCTCTCCGACAGTTCTATTCCTACTGTTATAGACAGCGACTCCATGTTCATCTCCTAAATCTATCAACGGTTGTTTTCCGTAGAAATCTGTTCTGTCACCTGTCTTCCTATTATTCATCAATTATCATCTAAAATTTTAAACGTAACTCCTTGTCCTCTCTACGCTAATGATACCACCCTACAATTGTCCACGTCTTTTCAGAGATAACCAGCTCTTCATGAAATAGAAAAAGATCACGCCGGGATGGCACAGAAAACCTGACTCCTGGTTTCTCTTAGATTTTCTATTGGGGAAGAGCAAATTCAAAAATGTTCAATGTCTCAAAACTCCTCCATCTATCATCAAGACACAACCTTCCAAACAACTATCCCCTCTTCTTCATTTACACTCAACTGCCCCACTATTCTACATTGAACATCTTGAGTCTGTCATTTACACTTTCTAAACTAGAAACTTGATCTCTCTTTTCTCTTTACTGTGGATCTCTTTTTCTCTCTTCAGCTTCAACGATGTTAGGCGTTCTGAAGCGTTCCCTCCTCCTCTAACAGCTACCTTTGTACAGGGGCTTTATCAATCCATGTATGTAGTAACTCTTCACATATATGAGTTTGAAAGTGCTTCCACTCATACTGCTTTATTAAATAGGTTCGAATGAAAAGCTTGTCGTATTATCAAATTTTCCTCTCTGACTGAACTGTATTTTGCTTCTTTCTCAGCGCCGCAATGTTGCATTTCATGCTTTCTTCTATTGCTATTTTCATATCAACTGCTCTTCTAATCCTACTAACATTATGGATATTCATTGACCCTTTCGATGGTCCCATCAATACTTGGGGTTACACAACGACTACTTTGAAAACCACGGCTCTAAAGCCTTTTTTTTTCAGTATAAAGGACATGGGTTATGGCAAAACACAACTTAGGGACATCGTGATGAAAGCACTGTTGCACCCTTGGACTATTTCCGTTTCGGCCACAATAAAAATTTA
>NC_059270.1:10073715-10078715 GCF_017591435.1 Portunus trituberculatus
AGCTTTGTGCCAGATTATAGCAAAAGCTTTTCATATGTCTAACACAACAGCAAAAGTTTCACTGAAATCTCTAGATGACCAATACTCTGTAAGGAAAACCAAAAGTTCACCAGTATAGCGGCATTCACACACACACACACACACACACACACACACACACACACACACACACACACACACACACACACACACACACACACACACACGCACGCACGCACACACACACACACACAAACACACTGCGTAGTATATTTGTTAACACGCTCAGCTCACAACCGAGATAGCCTGGTTTCGAATCCCGGTAGGGACAAGGTAAATGGACGAGCCTCTTAATGTATTTCCTCTGTTCACCTACTATGAAGTAGGTACGGTATGTAATTCGAGGTGTTGTAGCCTCGTTTTCCCGGTGTGTGTGATGTGTGATGTGGTCTCAGTCCTACCCAAAGATCGGTTAGTATGAGCTCTAAGCTCTTTTCGGAGGGGAAAGGCTGGCTGGGTGAATAGCAGACGACAGTGGTGAATAACAAGCATAGCTACCGTGACCTGACGCTTTGCTCTTGTGTGACCCCTATTTCTCTGGGCACGAAGGCAGGCCAGTGACCTCTGGTCAGTCAGGTGCTACACCTACACACGAACGCTCGACTCATTTCGTAGTCGTGAGAATGTACACAACTTAACCTGAATTAACAACCACAACGACGTCAAGGCTTGTATCTGTCCTTGTGTTAGCACACCAACAAGAACGCAGCAGTAGTTGTATTAGTAGTACTACTAGTAGCAAAAGTAGTACATTAGTAGTAGTAGTACAAGAAGTAGTAATAGTAGCAGTAGTAGTGGTAATAATAGTATCATCAATAAAATTTATAATAATAGTAGTAGTAGCAGTAGCAGTAGCAGTAGTACTAGCAGTAGTACTTTTTTTCATCATTATTATTTATCATTTTCGTTATCTTCTTTATTGTTTTTGACATTATTATTATTGTTTATACTATTATTATTGTAATTATTATTATCCTTATTATTATTATTATTATTATTATTATTATTATTATTATTATTATTATTATTATTATTATTATTGCTATTATTATTATCATTATTATTATTATCATTATAATCATTATTATTAGTATTCATAGTAGTAGTAGTAGTAGTAGCAGCAGTAGTAGTAGTAGTAGAAGTACCAGTAGTAGTAGTAATAGCATTAATAACTAATAGTAGTAGTAGAAGTACTTTTATTATTATTACTATTATTATTATTATTATTATTATTATTATTATTATTATTATTATTATTATTATTATTATTATTATTTTATTATTTTCTTGTTGGTATCATTATCCTCATTTTTTAGTATTATCGATATTATATGATTTTTATTATTATGTTAATGTTGTTATTATTATTATTGTTGCTATTATTATTATTATTATTATTATTATTATTATTATTATTATTATTATCATTATTATTATTATTATTATTATTATTATTATTATTATTATTATTATTATCATGATTATTATTATTATCATTAAAAGTAGTAGCAGTAGTAGTAGTAGTAGTCTTAGTAATTTTTATAAATCATTATTAATATTGATCTTATTGTTAGTATTATTATTTTTATTGTTGTTATTATTATTATTATTATTATTATTATTATTATTATTATTATTATTATTATTATTATTATTGTCATTAGTAGTAGTACTAGTAGTAGTAGCAGTAGTTGTAGTAGTAGTTGTTGTTGTCGTTTTAGTAGTAGTACTTGTAGTAGTAGTTTCATTATTATTATTATTATTATTATTATTATTATTATTATTGTTATTATTATTATTATTATCATTATTATTATTATCATCTTTATTATTATTATTATTATCATTATTATTATTATTATTATTATTATTATTATTATTATTATTATTATTGTTGTCATTAGTAGTACTAGTAGTAGTAGTAGTAGTAGTAGTTGTTGTTGTTGTTGTTGTTGTTGTAGTAGTAGTGATAGTAGTAGTAGTATCATTATTATTATTATTATTACTATTATTATTATTATTATTATCATTATTATTATTATTATTATTATTATTATTATTATTATTATTATTATTATTATTATTATTATTATTATTATTATCATTATTATTATTATTGTTATTATTATTATTATTATCATTATTTTTATCATCATCTTTATTATTATTATTAGTTTTATTATTATTATTATTATTATTATTATTATTATTATTATTATTATTATTATTATTATTATTATTATTATGTCATTAGTAGTAGTAGTAGTTGTTGTTGTTGTTGTTGTTGTTGTAGTAGTAGTACTTGTAGTAGTAGTATCATTATTATTATTATTATTATTATTATTATTATTATTATTATTATTATTATTATTATTATTACTATTATTATTATCATTGTTATTATTATTGTTATTATTATTGTTATCATTATTATTATTATCATCTTTATTATTATTATTATTATTATTATTATCATTATTATTATTATTATTATTTATTTATTTATTTATTTATATTTTCATTTTATTATCATTATTATTATTATTATTATTATTATTATTATTATTATTATTGTTATTATTATTATTGTTATTATTGTTGTTATTGTTGTTATTTTATATATTAATATTATTCTTTATTGTAATTACTACCATTTTTATCATTGTTTTGATTTCTATAGGTATATACCACTATTATTATTATTATTATTATTGTTATTATTATTATTATTATTATTTTATCATCATCATTATTATTATTATTAATATAATTATTGTTATTATTATCATTATTCGTATTCATATGAGAATTATTATTCTTAATTTCTATTTTTATTATTATTATTATTATTATCATTATTTTATCACTTATATTGTTGTTGGTATTATTATCCTCATTTTCATTATTATCAATATTATGATATCATTATTATTGTTATTATTATTAATACTTTTACTATTATTACCATTATTATTATAACCATTATCGTTATTTATATTTATATATTTCTTTTTGTTTTCGGTTTTGTTTTTTTTATTTTTTGTGTTTGTTATTATGGTTGGTGCTTTTTTTTCTTTTTTATATTATGTGGGCTTTCACGGTAATTTGTGGGGTAAAGGGTACCTCCTATCTCAAAGCCCACCCGCTAGGAAACCATTGCCCCGAGTGAGGAAGCCCAACCTACACTCGGACCTTGGACAGGACTCGAACCCGTGCACTTGGAGACCCCTCGGACCCCAAAGCACGCATGGTTCCACTGTACCACGGCGGCTCTGTTGTTGTTATCAATTAAATTTTCAGTGACAGAAGCTAAGAATAGTGTCCTTTTCTATTTGTTGCGGTGTTTCCCTAACTTTGCAGTCATTGGATATGATTTATGACTCACTTTTATCGTATTATTCACCACTGATCTAAGCCAAACTTAATGACCAATCCTCTTCTCCCATGATAATGCTTTCCACATATACACTTCGTTTCGTAGCTTTCCGACTCTTCAGGATTAAAGCATTTCACGCAGGAAACCCAAAATAACGCCTGGTATCTGATGGTTCACACTTTATAGATGGGAGAGAGCAAACGTATTGTTAATTGACACTTGAAGAACCCAATTTCTCCCTCTTCATTTTTCATTATTATTTTCACTAAAACTGTCTATTACAAAAGATGAATATATGTGTGTGCGTGCGTGTGTGTGTGTGTGTGTGTGTGTGTGTGTGTGTGTGTGTGTGTGTGTGTGTGTGTGTGTGTGTGTGTGTGTGTGTGTGTGTGTGTGTGTGTGTGTGTGTGTGTGTGTGTGTGTGCATTTGCGAAACAAATTTGACAATATTTTTTTCATGACAGGTTGATCAATAAGAGTCCTTCCTGCCAGATTACCTGCCGTGGAAACCTCCAAAATTAGCCGCTCCAGGATTTGCTTGCCTGTCTCAAGCAACAAGTTTTAGTTTTTTTTTTTCTCAGACTTTTAATCGAACCAGTTACAATGTCAAAGCTAAAACTAATACCATTAATCGTTTCAATGTAGTTACTCAATTCACAATCTTAACATTATGAGACAAAAATATATGAATGTTTCTTATGAGGGGAATACACAAAGTTATCAAAGGTAAAGAAACGCACTAATTACTTTGTATGGTTACCGACTGGTGATTTTTATTTTTCAGTAACAGTTATTACATGTTGATTGTGAAAACATGTGAAGGATCCTAAATTTCTTTACCATAATACCGCAAAAAAAACTGAGTAATTCACAATATAAGGCAAAGTATACCACGAGAGCCGCGCCATAAAAGCTCTGATGGGCAGGTCACGTGTGTGTGTGTGTGTGTGTGTGTGTAATTCACCATGGTCGCCTGCGGGTCATCCAGTCAGTCTTCCCCATTACGGAGCGAGCTCAGAGCTCATAGACCGATCTTCGGGTAGGACTGAGACCACATCAACACACTCCACACACCGGGAAAGCGAGGCCACAACCCCTCGAGTTACATCCCGTACCTATTTACTGCTAGGTGAACAGGGGCTACACATTAAGAGGCTTGCCCATTTGCCTCGCCGCTTTTCGGGACTCGAACCGGGAACCTCTCGATTGTGAGTCGAGCGTGCTAACCACTACACTACGCTGTGTGTGTGTGTGTGTGTGTGTGTGTGTGTGTGTGTGTGTGTGTGTGTGTGTGTGTGTGTGTGTGTGTGTGTGTGTGTGTGCGTGCGTGTGAGGGTGCTGTCATATGAATATTGGTTACTTCCTATGAGTATATTGTTTCATTCCTTTAGCGTCTTAGCAGAACAGATTGGTCAAACCAAATGAAATTATTTAATCTATTTTTCATTTCAATAATTACACCAGCATCAGTTATATACAGTGATAAATAAGGTTTTGCTGCAATATACTATTCACAAGCAGTGTGTCCTGCATACTCCTAATGCCTCAATGAACTGGTTCGAAATCATGATCAAGGAATCCAGCA
>NC_059270.1:10081215-10088715 GCF_017591435.1 Portunus trituberculatus
CGCCCTCTTCTCCGCCACAACGGTGTTCTTTGGTCCTTTCAAAAGATCCTTGGCCTCCTCCAGTCTGAGCCTTCTCGTGGCTTGCTACTTCACTAGACTTGCTTAAGACCTTCTCCTTGACTCTACTGGCTTTGGGCTTTCGGGCATCACAACTGAGGGCGCTTACTCGATTCACTCAATGGACGTCCTTCGCGGATGATCTATCCAGTGTCTAAATAGCTCAATTGCCGCCGTATCAGTCCAAGAACGAGCGTGAAGACCATCACCTCCAGCCTGTCGGGGTGCCCATCAGGCTGGTGAACGGGAGACACCATTCCCTCTGTCTGGTAATGATTCTCAGGACCTACTTCAACACTTATTCAAGGCTACCACCACACTTCCCTGCTTGACATATCACTACTCTGCTCAAGCAGCTGATCTAGGAAGAAGACCCTGGCAACTTCCTTCAGGCTCACGACAAACAGGGCGCAACTTCATTGCTGGCGTTGCTACGGACCCATTTTGGCTCACAGGTGACAGAAGGTCTATTTTTCACTCATTATCTTTCTCATACCTGGCTAGACACCCCCTCTCATGCTTTAGGAGTGTTTCCTACAGTTCAGCCCCGTAATGTTGGCTGACCTATTCTTCCATCTTGGCCCACGTGTCCGATACTTTCATTTTCGTTGAATACAATTCCTGTAACAACTTTTGTGCAGTAAAGTTTTGGTGGGTTTAGCTTCATGTGTTTTTCTACTCCAAAACCCTACCCACCTCCTGTGGAAGGTAGCCTATGCATTAGCGAACAAGTCTCACTAAAATACTGGCTTTGTTGCCTGCGGCGAAAAGCCTAATTTTTGGGGAGACGAGTGAAGCTAATGTATATAATGATCCCCGCTCGGGCGTTGCCTCTCCTCCCCTCTAGTGTCGGAATATATGGGATATCTTAACGACGCACCTCAACCGACATGTATCAGCTGTTGATTCCTCCGTTCTCTTGCTAATGAAGCCGTGGTACAGTGGAACCATGCGTGTTTTGGGATCCGAGGGTCTCCAAGCGCACAGGTTCGAATCCTGTCCACGTCCGAGTGTAGGTTGGGCTTCCTCACTTAGGGCAACGGTTTCCTAGCGGGTGGGCTTTGAGATAGGAGGTACCCCAAAAAGTATCCCCTTTAGCTCATAAATTCCCGTGAAAAGTCCACATGGTATAAATAAAAAAACAAATGAATAAATAAAATGATGTTTTAGTGGTACACTAAATGATTCGTGGGTCACTCCTAGAATGACGTCGCTGAAACGACGACCGATATAGCCGGTGCCACAGTGTAATCATTACCAGTGGTTCCGCGCGCAGGTTGCTGATAGTGACAACGATCCAAGTGATGACGTCTCCAGGTTCCGGATGGCATTTTAGCAGTAACTCACGTAGAGTATGAACCTGAATTGGAGTTTCTTAGATAACGGTGCATTTTTAACGGTAACTTGCGTGCAATGTGAACTTTTCTTTGTAACTTTACTGAAAGAGTTCTCTCTCTCTCTCTCTCTCTCTCTCTCTCTCTCTCTCTATATATATATATATATATATATATATATATATATATATATATATATATATATATATATATATATATATATAATCACTGCTGGTCATTATTGAAGTGTGTGTGTGTGTGTGTACTTCACCTTTTTCACTTCTTACCTGCTGCAGCTTCTGTCGAGGCAACCAAACGTTACCCTACCGAATGAGCTCAGAGCTCGTTATTACCGATCTCTGGGTAGGCCTGAGACAACACATACAACACACCAGGGACAACGTGATCATAACTCCTAGGTTTACATCCCGTACCTACTTACTGCTAGGTGAAGAGAGGACACACATATGGAAAGGAAAAATCCCACCTTTATTTTTTTTCTTTTTTCGCCCCGGCAAGGGGGAGATCGAACTCCGGCTCTCTCAGCTGTGTACTGAGCGCTCTAACCACTGAGGTACGAGGTGTGTTCTATACTAACATACCCACATTTACAAGTAAAATAAGTTATAATATCGTGTATCCCTATTTCACCAATAATCATCCAGTGTGGTTCTTAACGTCTGTGAATACATTACCTTAAATCAATATTCTTGTTTAGCCTGTGTACTCTAGCTAACTTGTTATTGAATGTGATTAGACAATCATACTTAACTGTGTGTGTGTGTGTGTGTGTGTGTGTGTGTGTGTGTGTGTGTGTGTGTGTGTGTGTGTGTGTGTGTGTGTGTGTGTGTGTGTACTGAAGACGACAAAGCTGATATTATTAGTATAATTTTATTATTATTATTATTATTTTTGTTATTATTATTATTATTATTATTATTATTATTATTATTATTATTATTATTATTATTATTATTATTATTATTATTATTATTATTATTATTATTATTATCACATTATTATTATTATTATTATTATTATTATTATTATTATTATTATTATTATTATTATTATTATTATTATTATTATTATTATTATTATTATTATTATTATTATTATTATTATCATTATTATTATTATTATTATTATCATTAATGTTACTATTACCATTTTTATGATTATTATACTTTTTATCATTATTGTCGAAATAAATTAATGTATACAATGATCTTCAGTTGTCTTTTTATGATGACTTCAAAACTGAAAGAACAACACGTCAAAACTGGCAACAAGATTTCATATATTGTCGAAAAATCATACATACATACACACACACACACACACACACACACACACACACACACACACACACACACACACACACACACACACACACACACACACACACACACACACACACACACACACACACACACACACACACACACACACACACACACACACACACCTGCCTGCCTGGTCTCAGGCCTATCCGAAGATCGGAAATAATGAGCTCTGAGCCCGTTCCGTTGGGTAACGTCTGGCTGTCTCGTCAAAGACTGCAGCAGATCAAACAGTGAATTACACACACACACACACACACACACACACACACACACACACACACACACACACACACACACACACACACACACACACACACACACACACACACACACACACACTGGAATACTCCACACTGGACACACACACACACACACACACACACACACACACACACACACACACACACACACACACACACACACACACACACACACACACACACACACACACACACACACACACACACACACACCTTCTGTTGAGTTGAGGTACAATAGGGCTTCCCTTTTGCCCTAACGCAGATAGGAAAACTGGCAGAAAACGTTCCTTTGCAGTGTAAAATTCACATTTTCCTGCAAAATTTTTCTTTGTTTTTAATAACAATATAATATTTTTTTTCATAATTATTTTTTTTCCATAAACACCATAATTTCTACTCTTTATTACATCATTATATTTCAAGAGGAAATAGTACCTCGCTTTGAAAAGTCACGGCTGATCAGGATACGTGATATGATCTCCACTGTAACAAGAACGTGGTCTCCTCTCTGAAGTAAGGTGTCCATGCTCTTCCAAAATTCGTGAAGCAATTGTAACTTAATGCTGCCAGCTTTCTCCCTTTCGGCCACTTCCCGGAATACCCCGGACTTTGCCGACTTGGAAATTGTATAAACAAATAAATAAATAAAAATAAATAAATAAATATATATATATATATATATATATATATATATATATATATATATATATATATATATATATATATATATATATATATATATATATATATATATATATATATATATATATATATATATATATATATATATATATATATATATATATATATATATATATATATATATATATATATATATATATATATATATATATATATATATATATATATATATATATATATATATATATATATATATATATATATAACTCCTCCCTTGAGTTTCCTAGAGAAAAATGGAAACGTTCAGCGAGATTATAACTAGGTTTAATTAATGGAAAGTACGCAGTACCCATTGAACTAATGCTATTAGATCTCGCTGATAGTAAATTAACATTCCGGTAGGTGTCTACTACCAATGTGATCGTGTGTGTGTGTGTGTGTGTGTGTGAGTGTGTGAGTATGTTTTTGTGTGATATATCTGTCTGTGTCATGTGTGTTTGTGTGTGTGTGTGTGTGTGTGTGTGAGATATGTGTTTGAAATGTGTGTTTTGTGTGTGTGTGTTTCACTGTTTGATCTGCTGCAGTCTCTGACGAGACAGCCAGACGTTACCCTACGGAACGAGCTCAGAGCTCATTATTTCCGATCTTCGGATAGGCCTGAGACCAGGCACACATCACACACCGGGACAACAAGGTCACAACTCCTCGATTTACATCCCGTACCTACTCACTGCTAGGTGAACAGGGGCTACACGTGAAAGGAGACACACCCAAATATCTCCACCCGGCCAGGGAATGGAACCCTGGTCCTCTGGCTTGTGAAGCCAGCGCTCTAACCACTGAGCTACCGGGTGTGTGTGTGTGTGTGTGTGTGTGTGTGTGTGTGTGCGCGCGTGTTTATTGATATGATATTCTTATTTCAAAGAATTGAGTAGGAAATCAGATTGACCCAAAACAATAACTTATAAGTCCGTGAAATGATACTTACTCGATAGTGCTGCACTCTGCTGGAGTTGGCTTGCCAGATCATAGTGACACTAGGATCGTCAAGTACATTCCTTAAGCTCTGGTATGGCTGCTGGACATAGCGTACCGCCATCACTGACATAAGGTTGCTGGCGTAGCTCCTAACCAGCACTAAGGCTACAAGCAGCCATGTAGCCATAAGTCCGCGCCGTCGCCATGATTCATGGGATGTAGAAATGTCTGAAAAAAATATATATTTTCATCTTTTTACTCTCAGTAAGATGATATTTTGATGTACATAATTTAATTTAAATTAATGAGAGAGAGAGAGAGAGAGAGAGAGAGAGAGAGAGAGAGAGAGAGAGAGAGAGATCTTCTGTATAGTTTTGTTAATTTATACAACCTTGCTGTAACAAAACGCGGAGTAGTTGGAAGAAGTCCTTATTCCAGCTGGAACATCGCTGATACAACAAAGAAAATGAACTCCAGGATAATAGAACCATGACAACAGGAACAAGTAGGAGTGTTATTAAGATGCTCAACCATACATAAACGTCCAGCGGCAGGTGAAAACTCCAGGGATCTAATTCTGGCTGTCCCAGTTTACCGACGATAGTCGAGTATTGCACCAAGAAAGGAATACTGTAGTCCACCACTTGACCGCGGAGGAGCGTGTGAGCAAACGATGCTAGTGACATGTCTGCCTCCTGTATGAAAAGTAAAGAAATAAAAACACAGAAAACAAACATAGAATTTATCATTTTGAAATTACTATAGTTATCAAGAACAAAATGAAGTGATTGAGAATCTTCTATGAGGTCTCTCTCTCTCTCTCTCTCTCTCTCTCTCTCTCTCTCTCTCTCTCTCTCTCTCTCTCTCTCTCTCTCTCTCTCTCTCTCTCTCTCTCTCTCTCTCTCTCTCTATATATATATATATATATATATATATATATATATATATATATATATATATATATATATATATATATATATATTTTTTTTTTTTTTTTTCCTCTCTTTTCTCTCTTTCTCTCTCTTTCTCTTTCTCTCTTCTCTCTCTCTCTCTCTCTCTCTCTCTCTCTCTCTCTCTCTCTCTCTCTCTCTCTCTCTCTCTCTCTCTCTCTCTCTCTCTCTCTCTCTCTCTCTCTCTCTCTCTCTCTTACTTCTCTAATTAACATGCCAGTCATGCCAGACCAGGTTCCATCAATGTTCCTGGTGCCGTAAACATTTAGTCCCGCTGCATATATCATATTACATCTGTATTATATATATATATATATATATATATATATATATATATATATATATATATATATATATATATATATATATATATATATATATATATATATATATATATATATATATATATATATATATATATATATATATATATATATATATATATATATATATATATATGCTAGATGCGTGGAATAAGCAAATAAATCTCTACATACAAACAAACAAAAACAAATACTTACGTAAAATTCATTGCTTTAGTCAAGTATTCGATGAATGGTTCGTCGCAGCCTTTCTTGTGTGTCATATCTACGCTTTCCTTTACAATCTTCAGAACAGGTCTTTCTAGAAATCTGATCAACATTAATTATTTTTTTTTGGGGGCGGGAATTATTAGGGTACCTATCTTGTTTTGGTTCCCTAGAGTTTCATTGTTTCATTGTTTATTGATAACCACCATTGTTTTCTACAAAATCATCTATAAACTTCTGTGGCTTTATTTAATTACGTAATGGCAAAATCATTTGGTTTTTCTTTCTACATTTCGCATATTTCGTATCTTCTTCTTCTCTCGCTTTTCCCATATCTATATGGGGTCGCGGTTCCTTATCAGCCTTTTCCACTCTCTCTTGTTTAGTGCTTCCTCTCCACTGAGGTCCTTCTCTCTCAAGTCGTCCCGTATACAGTCATCCCATCTTCTTCTTGGTCTTCCTCTTCCTCTTGCTCCTTCCACCTGTAACTCCATCATCCTTCTACCAATCCCTTCTTCATCTCTCCTCTTACAATGTCCATACCACTGAAGCCTTCTTTCTTGCATCTTCTTTCCCACTTGCGTCACCTTAGCTGTCCCTCTAATTCTCTCGTTCCTGATCCTATCCCTCCTTGTCACACCCAGCATCCATCTCACCATTCTCATCTCTGCCACTTCTATCTTTCTTTCCTGTGCTTTCTTAATTGGCCAAGTCTCCGAGCCATATATCATCGCTGGTCTTACCACTGTACGATACATCATGTCTTTCACTCTTGCACTAACTTTTTTGTCACATATCAGTCCAGAGCATTTTCTCCAATTTTTTTCATCCTGCTTGTATCCTCCAATTTATTTTTCTATCCAGTTCACCATCTTGCGACAGATTTGAGCCCAAGTACCTGAAAGCCTCAACCTTCTTTAACCTTTCCTGTGCCAAGTACAATTGGTTGCCATCATCTTGTTGTCCTATCTGCATGTATTCTGTTTTGTCCCGACTTATCTTTAGTCCTCTACTTTCCAATGCGTCCCTCCACCTGTTCAATTTCTCCACTTCCTCTCTGGTCTCCGCCACCAAAACTATGTCGTCGGCAAATAACATAGTCCATGGGGCCTTCTCCAGTACGTCCTTCACTATCACATCCATGACCAGATTGAAGAGGTATGGACTCAATGCTGATCCCTGATGTAGCCCAACTGTCACTGGGAACTTGTCCGTCATCCCGACCGCTGTCCTCACTTGTGTGTATACACCTCTGTACATATCCTGGCACACCCTCACATACTTTTCTGGCACTCCCTTCTCCCGCATGCACCTCCACATTTCCTCCCTTGGTATTCGATCATATGCCTTTTCCAAGTTAATAAAAACCAGATGTAATCCCGTCTGTTTCTCTCTGTACTTCT
>NC_059270.1:10098715-10103715 GCF_017591435.1 Portunus trituberculatus
GCAAAAGCTTGGATCCAACATGGTCTGAATCTCTCAGAGATTATGTTGCCTTAATCAAATAAAAATTGTTGATAGAATATAACACAAAGCTTTGATCTCCAAACTAAGCTACTAAGGCTTCTATACTTTTATCTGCAACTTCATCTAAAATTTCGTCTACGACAATTCTATTGCTGCTGTGATAGACAGTCACTGTTCTTCTAAATCTATTAATAGTGGTGTCCCTCATGGTTCTGTCCTGTCACCTACTCTCTTCCTATTGTTCATCAGTTATCACCTAAACCAAATTTCTTATCCTATTCACTCTAATAATACCACCCTATAATTTCCACGTCTTTTCAGAGACAACCAACTCCTCATAAAGTAAAAAAAAAAAAAAAAATGATCACGCAAGGGCGCCATAGAAAACTTGGTTTCTGATCTCTATCAAATTTCTTATTGAGACAGAGGAAATCCAATATTGTTCAATGCCTCAAAAACTCAAATTCTCCATCTATCAACTCGACACAACCTTCCTGACAATTATCCCCTCTTCTTCAGTCACATTTAACTGTCCCCCTCTTCTACTCTGAACATCTTCAGTCTGTCCTTTACTTATAACTTGAACTAGAAACTTGATCTTTCTTTTCTCTCTAAATCTCTTTTTCTCTCCTCAGCTTCTACGATGTCATGCACTCTGAGGTGTCTCTCCCACCAACAGCTAACACTGTACAGGGGCATTATCACCCCACATATATCCAATACTATTCACATATATGAGGTTGGGCGTGCTTCTACTCATGATGCTTTTCGTATATCTACTCTTCCTCTTTGACTGACTGTATTTAGCTTCTTTCTTAGCGCCGCAGTGTTGCATTACTTGCTATCTTTTACTGATATTTGCATGCCAAATGCTCTTCTGATCCTACTAACAATATACGAGTAGCTCCCCTCCACCTGAGGTCTCGTTGCACAAGATTCTCTTCTTTCTCTTACCCTTATTTTGTCCACCTCCCTAACGCAAGAGGTAACCAGTAATCTCAATAATTAATCTGGACCTCTCTACCTGTATCTCTGTTCCGCCTACCTATGATATGAACTCTTTTAAGAGGAAGGTTTCAAGATTTTATCCCATTCATCTGGCTAACTCTTTTGACCCTGTTTGTGACCAGCATCTCAGCAGGACATATTTTTTAACAGTCTTCGTTTTGCTTGGTTGGTCTTCCCTTTTAAAAAGAAGCTGCCACAATAATCGTCACTACAAAGCTGTAAAAAGAAAGTTTTTGACGTTTTGTAGCATTAAATTACGAACTAGATCACCAAATCAGAACGACGCCCCTACGAGGGCGCTACACATGCGTCATGACATATATTTGAATGTTTTAATGGAATCACAACAGCTCTATAACAAAATGACGATTAGCAGAATTTTGAATATAACGTTTGTATTTACGACGACAGCACGATGATGATCAACTAGTCATGACAGAGTCACGACAGTCACACGATGTTGTCATAATTGCCGCCTCCACGCATCGCGGGGCATTTTGGAGAAATATAAGATGAGGCAGTACTTCAACGCTGCTTTGGCCCCTCTATTAGGAGATATCACCAACTCCAGTTGCGGTTGCCAGATTCACCAGATATCATAATTTTTCACAGAAAAGTTAACTACTGCATATTGAGTAATTTCTCTCTCTCTCTCTCTCTCTCTCTCTCTCTCTCTCTCTCTCTCTCTCTCTCTCTCTCTCTCTCTCTCTCTCTCTCTCTCTCTCTCTCTCTCTCTCTCTCTCTCTCTCTCTCTCTCTCTCTATATATATATATATATATATATATATATATATATATATATATATATATATATATATATATATATATATATATATAATGCTTATACCGCCTGTAGGTAACTTGAAGTGTATGGGAAGCGCTGTTCAGCTTCCACCCATTAGCGGCGCAGGCAATTTTATTTATAGTGCTACCCATATTAGGGCACATATCATCACAAAAACGCATCTTTGGTGTAACCACCTAGAACCTGGATATCATGGTGATATGTAGGTAACTTTAGACCACTTGACAAATGGCATAGTTTCAAGACGATACGTGGTGGGATTCCAACCTACGTGTGGACGTCTGCCCGATCCCACGCTCACCACCTTTTCCAATTTTCCACCGCAGTGGCGTAGAGGATAAGGTGGTGAGCGTGTTATCGGGTAGACGTCCTCGCGTAGGTTCGAATCCCACCACATACCGCTTCGAAGCTATGCCATTTGTTGAGTGGTTTAAAGTTACCTACATGTCACTATAATGCCCAGGCTCTAGGTGGTTACACCAAAGATGCGCTTGGGTGGTGATGTGAGCCCTAATATGGGTACCACTATAACCAAAGTTGTCTGCGCTACTAATGGACGGAAGTTGAACAGCGCCTCCCACATATAGTCTTCAAGTATGCCTACAGACGCTATAGGCCATAACATTAAAAAAAAAAAAAAAAAAAAAACGTATATTTGATTATCACCTAATGTGATAGTAAAATGACTATGGAGTATTTTTAACATAGCTACAAAATAGCGTTTTGATATTAGAATTAAAGTGATATCCATACCATTTATACCATTTGTACTCCTGGGCATAAACTATTTCCTTCGTCAATTGATAAAACTTTGTACAAAGTCAGTGTAATCATTCTTACTTTAGATAGAAAAATATGAAGAAAAATGTTCCTTTATATTCAGAGACTATAGAGATCAAAGTCTGTTGCTGAGATTCTTGCATCAAAACACTAACAAATCGATCATCAGCCTCGACTTTCGTAGATGTTTTCTGCTTCATGAAGACTTAACGATATTAACAAATGGGGAGTGGTCATTCTAAGGCCTAAAGAATCTTTTTTTTTTCTTAAGTGTAAAGGTATACCATGTTCGGGCTATGGCAAGACATCTTAGAGATATCATGATAAAAGCACTGTTGCACCCTTGGACTATTTCCGTTTCGGCCACAAATTTTCTTTTTCCTCTTAACAAAACCTGGAAGTTTTATCTACACTTTAATTGTGAAGCATTAACCTCTGTACAGGAGAGGTAGAAGCCATGTTGAAGCTTTGTGCTATATTAAAGTCTCTAAAAATGAGAGATGTTTGTACACCATGATACTATATTTTTCCGTGTGAAACTATTAAGTGGTATAAACTCAAATAGTTATTTGAAATTAAATAACATAATAAAATAACAACAGAAAAGTAACGAAAGTAATGAAAGCATGTGAGAACAATAAGGACGTCATGATATGAGTATTTTTGCACGATTACTCTGTACTACAAGACAATGCTTACTAACTTCTGAATTCAACCAGCCAGCGAACACAGAAACTTCATGGTCTTTGATATCTCCATTTGGAAACGTTTGTTCCTGTGCTCTTCACCTTCGACTTGATCTGTATGGAAGTCCGCGTGTCTATCACACCGATTGCTTTTGGAATGCAGTATTGTTACGTGTTGTTGGTCATTGTGTAATACAAATCCAGCTCTCATATCCCTTCTCTTTCAGCAAATATGTCTTCGAATATCTTGAGATGCTAAGCATGGTTACGGTGGATTATGAGTCTGATGACAGATTATATAGATAGGTCTTTGTGTGTGTTTGTCGTTCCTTATCCGTTGCTCAGGTATACAGTCGGTGCTTAAGATCTTTTCTCTCGCAACATGTGAATCGCTTCTTTCTATATACCCCATTCGTGTGATACGTTTTTTTCGTTTCTTTTTTTCACGATCATCCCATCATTTCGTCTTTATGAACATTGAAATTCCAACATCCGATGTATCATGTTTTCTATAGGACTCGTTTCTGCATTGCCGTGTACTACCAAGCTTTAATTGTTTTTTTTTTTTCTTTTATTCTTCTTTAATATTCTTTATGTTGATTATCTTAGGTTTATATCTTTTTATTTTAGAAAAGTTCAAAATGAAAGTTTGAAGTTTGTTTTTTTATGAAGTGGAAAACCAATAGATGAAGGCTGATACAAGGAAATAGCTTACCTTTTCTTTTAATTTGGTTAGAAATAAAGATGGACGTAGTAAGCAGTACAAGATTAGAGAAAAATCACCAGCTACGGTCAGGCCACCGACTCCTGCACGTCCACACGGCTCGATGTTGAGATGGCGAATGAAGCTCTCTACCTCTACACGCCACGCTATATCCATTAGTAGGCATGTACGTACACACGGAGACTCATCCTTTGTTCAAGTCATTAATAAAATGAACAGATTTCTTGATATGATTGGCGGATTGCATGTACTAAAATAATGTAAATGTTATCACTGCTTTCCACTACCTACATACTATTTTTCCGAGTAATTTCACTTCAACTATCTATTGCAAAAGTTGAAGATAGACTGTGTGTGTGTGTGTGTGTGTGTGTGTGTGTGTGTGTGTGTGTGTGTGTGTGTGTGTGTGTGTGTGTGTGTGTGTGTGTGTGTGTGACGTTAAACAAAGGAAGGAAATGTGTGTATCATAATATTCATTGTAGTTGTTTTTCTTTTTTGATGTTATTAATGATACAGATACAAATAAACACAAAAATAATGTTATTATCAGTATTGATTTTTATTATTTGCATTATCACCATTATTATAAATTTTATTACTATTATTCTTATTATAATTGTAGTTATTATTATTATTATTATTATTATTATTATTATTATTATTATTATTATTATTATTATTATTATTATTATTATTATCAATGTTATTATTATTATTATTATCATTATTGTTGTTATTATTGTTATTGTTATCATTATTATTATTATTATTATTATTATTATTATTATTATTATTATTATTATTATTATTATCATTATTATTATTATTGTTCTCACTAGTACTAGTAGTACTAGTAGTAATAGTAGTAGTAACAGTAGTAGTAGTAGTAGTAGTAGTAGTAGTAGTAGTAGTAGTAGTAGTAGTAGCAGCACCAGCACCAGCACGAGCAGCACCAGCAGCACCACCAGCAGCAGCA
>NC_059270.1:10116215-10148715 GCF_017591435.1 Portunus trituberculatus
ACACACACACACACACACACACACACACACACAGGTCAGGCCTATCCGAAGATCGGAAACAATGAGCTCTGAGCTCTCGTCAGAGACTGCAGCAGATCAAACAGTGAATTACACACACACACACACACACACACACACACACACACACACACACACACACACACACACACACACCTTCTGTTGAGTTGAGGTACAATGGGGCTTCCCTTTTGCCCCACCACAGATAAGAAAACTGGCAGAATACGTTCCTTTGCAGTATAAAAGTCACATTGTCCTGTAAGATTTTTTAGTATTTTTTTATTTTCTGAAAACAATCCTATAATTTATGATACTTATTATATTTTGTTTCATAAACAGCATTATGATTGTAATCTATATTGTATCATTAAATTTCAAGAGCAAATAGTACCCCGCTTTGAAAAGTCACGACCGATCAAGATACGTGATATGATCTCCACAGCCACAAGAACGTGGTCTCCTCTCTGAAGCAAGGTATCCATGCTTTCCCAAAATTCATGAAGCAATTGTAACTTGATGCCTCCAGCCTCTTCCCTTTCGGCCACTTCCCGGTAAATACCAGACTCTGCTGACTTGATATATATATATATATATATATATATATATATATATATATATATATATATATATATATATATATATATATATATATATATATATATATATATATATATATATATATATATATATATATATATATATATATATATATATATATATATATATATATATATATATATATATATATATATATATATATATATATATATATATATATATATATATATATATATATATATATATATATATATATATATATATAAATTTAAAGGAAGTCAGATTGACCCAGAATAATGATTATCAAAGACAAAAGAACAATAGCCTATTAGTCTGTGAAATGATACTTACTCGATAGTGCTGCACTCTGCTGGAGTTGGCTTGCCAGATCATAGTGACACTAGGGTCGTCAAGTACATTCCTTAAGCTCTGGTATGGCTGCTGGACATAGCGTACCGCCATCACTGACATAAGGTTGCTGGCGTAACTCCTAACCAGCACTAAGGCTACCAGCAACCAGGTAGCCATAACTCCTCGTCGCAGCCATGACTCATGCGTTGTGGATATGTCTGAAAGAATATTTTTCATCACTTTACTATTAGTAAGAAAAGCTTTGGATGTATATGATTTCATTAAATTATAAGAGAGAGAGAGAGAGAGAGAGAGAGAGAGAGAGAGATTACATTTTTTTTTGTTGATTTATACCACCTTGCTGTAACAAAACACGGAGTAGTTGGAAGAAGTCCCTACTCCAGCTGGAACGTCGCTGACTCAACAGTAAAAAGGATCTCCAGGACAATAGAACCATGACAACAGGAACAAGTAGGAGTGTTATTAGGATGCTCAACCATACATAAACGTCCAGTGGCAGGTGAAAACTCCAGGGATCTAATTCTGGCTGTCCCAGTTTACCGACGATAGTCGAGTATTGCACCAAAACAGGAATACTGTAGTCCACCACTTGGCCACGGAGAGGCGTGTGAGCAAACAATGCTAATGATATGTCTGCCTCCTGCGTGAAAAGTAAAGGAATGAATAAGTAGATAGATAACAAACAGAAATCATCATTTTAAAACAGCTATAGTAATCAAGAGCAAAATGAAGTGATTAAGAACCTTCTACGGAGTTTCTCTCTCTCTCTCTCTCTCTCTCTCTCTCTCTCTCTCTCTCTCTCTCTCTCTCTCTCTCTCTCTCTCTCTCTCTCTCTCTCTCTCTCTCTCTCTCTTCCATACTGTTAGCATATCACTTACTTCTCTAACTAACATTCCAATCATGCCGGACCAGGTTCCATCAATATTCCTGGTGCCGTATACATTTCCTGCTGCATATACCATATTGCATCTGTAATTAGTAACATCATAAGCTTGAGAATATCAAAATTTACCTAAAAATTAACCTGCTTACTGTGGTTTATATATATATATATATATATATATATATATATATATATATATATATATATATATATATATATATATATATATATATGTAATGTATATATACATACCCGGTAGTGTCCGAGGAATTGCCTGGTTTATCCCAACTGTTTTATAACAAGATGACCTTTTTATGCACCTAACCTGATCAATTACATCATATGCTGCAGAGGCTAGTATGAAGTGTGTCTGAAGTCGGATTCCCATTCATGTAATACCAATTGCTCTTCATTCATTTTCGTAACACAGAAACTCACTTTCTTAGACAATAGATATTTAGTTTTCTTGCACCAACCACTCGTTTTACAATGCTCATTCAATTTATGGTGTTTCGACTATCATATTCCACGTTTCGGCTAAAGCAATGCTAATTCAACGTACTATAACTGTCTCGTACTACCTTATCCTTCATTACAGCCGATGCACTCTTTATCAACAGAGTTCAACTTTATCATCACATACAACGGTCGTCCCTCAATCAAACACTCCACAAACGCCATGGCCAGATACCTTTAAGTTGCACCTCAATTCCGTTCTTTCTGCTCACCTATCCCACACCTTTCAACATCCTCAGAGCACCCGTTTGGTGTGGGCGACTTTTTCCATTGACATGACCACCGCTAAGATGATTTTCTAATATTTCCATGGGCGCTTTATTCTTTCATCTTATGCTCACTCAAAACTGCAGCTATTTGTTCTCCTAGAGAGCTTATCCACCATCGCTTCTCTCTCACCACGCATTGTGGGTACATACTTATTATTAGCTGGCAAGTCTCTGTGTTGAATTTCAATGAGTAATGCGCCTCCTCTGCTGTTCATTGGCATGTCTTACAGAATACCACTGAGTCGTTCGCTACTAATATGCGAGTACACTTTTTCATTGACTACATTCCCGTTCTCCACCACGTAGGACATCATGCACCTCTTGTTCTCCATCCACTACCATCTTGGAACACTTTATTGCCAAAAAGCCTATGTTTGCTTTCCCTGGATGTTTGGCCTTGCAATACTAGTATAAAGCCAGCGTATTTTTTTTTTCTTCCTGGCAGTATCACTTGAAGAAAGTGAATCACTCTGCCTTACCTATTTCACATCATTACACTACGGCGCAGGGTTTTCGCTCGGCCACATGGTAGACCACAGCCAACAGAGACCTTCCGAGCATTCATTCTTCTGTTTCCTCCAAGGCAGTTAGTCTGACTTGACTAGGCTTTCTGTTCCTTCCAATTACTAGACGACGGACCTGCCCCCTGTTTATGCTATGTCGAACCACAGCATTCTTTGGCCAACTATAATTTCAAGCTACTTAATCCACCACCTGATCTCTGCTATCCGTGAGTCTGAGTACTTCGGAAATGCGCACGTTCTTCCTTCCTCTCCAATACTTATCCCGCTATCCTTGTTTCGTCATATCCTCCCATGTTACATATACCTTTATCATATAATCATGAACAAGACGGATGGGCCCTCAGATTACTCCATACTTTCTTGTTATAAAAAAAAAGATTAATTCACTAAGTCTAGAGAGAATTGTGCATTCCTTCACCCAAACCAATTTCCGACTTTCATACTTAAAACAATGTACTACATCGAGTAACTTAGCGTCCAAATGTGCATTCATTCTTTTATCATAATCCATGCTTATCAACTTTACTGTCATTTGCTGTCTTTTGTGTACATATTTAAAATGTCTTATCTCCACTTCTGAGTCAGCCACCAGTTTACATTATCTATAAACAACAGTGATTCAGAAAACATTTTCTACTGACATTATTTACAAAACTCAAACTTTTATTGAACATTTTTTTACGATACTATCAATACAAATATTAAACAAACAAGTCCACGTAGTACATCACTATAAAAGCCTTTTCGAACACAAAAATCGTGTTCCTCCACTCACTACAAAATTTTTTACTAGATCCCGTAGGTCTTTCCTCCACTTACTAATAACATTCTAACTATTCATAATCTCAAAACAATATATGTTGGAAGCGCACCAGCAAGGACAACATGAATTATAATAAGAAAATCCAAATGAGGTGCCTGGCCTATACAACGGCAAAACGTCAGTAAAGACAGGGAAACCTCCCAGAGAAACCTCCATCTTGAAAGAGTTTAATTATGGGAAAGTGGAAATACAGAAGCAGGCAGGGAGATCCAGAGTTTACCAGGGACAAAGATGAATAATTAAGAATAATGCTAAACTTATGCATTAAAGATGTGGATAGAATAAGAGTGGGAAAAGGATGAAAAGTCTTAGGGAACGAAGTCCGTGAGAAGAGGGGAGTTGGTTGAAGACAGAAAGAAATGCAACATTGCGGCGATGAGAAAGAGACTGAAGACAATCATTCAGAGGAGAGGAATTGATAAGACAAGAAACTTTTGACTCAACCATATTTAAAAGGACTGTATGAGTAGAAACCCCCGTACACGTGAAGCATACTCCATATTTGTAAGTGTAAGGTCTATGTACAGAGTTAACTAACAATTAGATGGGTAGGAAAAACTAGCGGAGACAACTCAGTACGCACAATCTCTTACATGCTGTTTAGCTAGAGATAAGATGTGAAGTTTAGATTATGAGTAAAGGACAGACTAAAGATGTTCAGTGTAGAGGAAAGTAGGATGTATCGAGTTGATATATGGGGGTTTGAGATTTTTAGGCATTGAACAGCACTACGTTTGATTTGTTCCACTCATAACTTTTTGAAAGATCAGAAGCCAAGTGTTCTGTGGCTTCCATGCGTTATCTATTTACAATGAAAATAAGCGGGAAAGTGCAAGGTGCTATCGTTATCGTAGGTGTAAATAGGATAGAAATTTGGTTAAAATAGCAATTGATAAATAATTAAGGTTGAACACTATTGGTGGTAGATTTAGGAGAACAGTGACTATCAATTACTGTCACAATAGACAAATCAGAAAGGAAACTTAAGATGAAGTTACGAAGAAAAGAATTCAAAATGTGATTTGTGACATTATACACACACACACACACACACACACACACACACACACACACACACACACACACACACACACACACACACACACACACACACACACACACACACACACACACACACACACACACACACACACACACACACACACACACACACACACACACACACACACATATATATATATATATATATATATATATATATATATATATATATATATATATATATATATATATATATATATATATATATATATATATATATATATATATATATATATATATATATATATATATATATATATATATATATATATATATATATATATATATATATATATATATATATATATATATATATATATATATATATATATATATATATATATATATATATATATATATATATATATATATATATATATATATATATATATATATATATATATATATATATATATATATATATATATATATATATATATATATATATATATATATATATATATATATATATATATATATATATATATATATATATATATATATATATATATATATATATATATATA
This sequence comes from Portunus trituberculatus, assembly GCF_017591435.1. Classification (NCBI taxonomy): domain Eukaryota; kingdom Metazoa; phylum Arthropoda; class Malacostraca; order Decapoda; family Portunidae; genus Portunus; species Portunus trituberculatus. Next base: position 10,121,768 of record NC_059270.1, read on the forward strand.
TATATATATATATATATATATATATATATATATATATATATATATATATATATATATATATATATATATATATATATATATATATATATATATATATATATATATATATATATATATATATATATATATATATATATATATATATATATATATATATATATATATATATATATATATATATATATATGTTTATATGTAAAGGAAAGCAAAAAATAAAAACACTTACGTAAAATTCATTACTCCTGTCATGTACGCGATGAATGGTTGGTTGCAGCCTTCGTTCTGTGGTGTGTCTAGTCTTTCCCTTGCAATCTTCAAAACGGGTCTTTCTATAAATCTGGTGAACATCAATGATTCTTTTGCAGAATAATAATAATAAATCCAGTAAGTACTTTGCTAAGGTGTTGTTCGTTGATTTTTCAAGTGCTTGCAACACAATACAGCCTCATGTGTTAGTGAAAAAACTTATAGGTCTTAACGTGAGTACACTACTTGTTGTATGGATACGCGAGTTTTTGGTAGGAAGAGTGCAATATGTAAAGCTAAAAGACGAAATCTCTGATTCAGTTGTAACAAACACTGGTGCGCCTCAGGGTTGCGTATTGTCTTTATACAAATTATTGTAGAAGTCGAAATGAGTGTAATAAGATATTCAAATATGCAGATGATACTGCCATTGTTTCACTCTGTGCAAATAATGATATTAGGTATAGAGAAGAAGTTAACAGTTTTAGTACATGGTGTAAGGATAATTTTTTAGAACTTTATGTTAACAAAACCAAGGAGCTGATTATTGATTTTAGTAAGACTCCCGTACAACATAAACCTTTGGTAATTAATGATGAAACTGTTGAAATAGTAAAAGAATACAAATACTTAGGAACGATTATAGACAATAAATTCAAATTTTCCTCTCACATAGATAGAATATATAAAAAGGCAAATTCAAGGATGTTTTTCCTTAGAAAAAATTGTAAATTAAATGTAAGTATTAAAATAATGGATTTGTTCTACAATAGTATATTACAATCAGTTTTTTCATTTGCTATATGCTGTTGGTACGGAAATAGTACTCTGGAATCTAAAGGTACATTGAGCAAGATAATAAAGAAATGTAGCCGATTAAATGTTAAAATTGCAAAACCATTGTTAGAACTGTATAAACGAGCGGTTATTCAGAGGAGCAACATCATAATAAATTATCCCAGTCACCCAGTGCACTCATGTTACAAAATGTTACCATCTGGCAAAAGGTGGAGATCTGTGCAGGGCCGAGCATCTCGATATAGGGAGTCGTATGTTTCACCCAGTATTAGGATAATAAATGGAAATTAACTGCTGTAAAAGAAGGCGGCACACAGGAATGTCAGCAATGCTTTAATGTTTTAATATTTTTTACGTTTTAATGTTATATGTTTTAGGTAATGCATGATTAAGAATTGAAAAGATATAACTGATAGTGTTAATACTTTTTAAACTCTTATATCTCCTTTTTTGTACTTTGGCAAGCACAAGACAAATTCTCTGTAAGAGCAATAAAGTTTTATTATTATTATTATTATTATTATTATTATTATTATTATTATTATTACTATTATTATTATTACTATTATTATTATTATTATTATTATTATTATTATTATTATTATCATTATTATTATTATTATTATTATTAATTGTAAGGTACTTATCTTGTTGTGCCTCCCTAGAATAAACTTATAATAGATGACTCGAGAGGCGCCATAATAACTGGATACCCCAGAAGAACCACAACGCTCTTCTTCAATTTCATGGTTTCATCAATTATTGATAACTACTTTTGTTTTCTCCAAATTCATTTACAAACCTCTATGGCGTTATTCTATCATGGCAAAATTTTCAGTAAGGTTCTTTTCTACATTACTTATATTCTATTGTATATGCATTACCGTATGATATCCAGTTATTTTAATATGGTTTAATTATCCTTATTATTAACTTATTTTATTTTCCGAATTATTGAAGTCTGAATATTCATACTGCTCTGGACGTTTGCGAAAAACATCTTAAATGTCTTATAATGTCAGAAAAAAAATAAGAACTTTGAAATAAGAAAGGACAGAGATAAGAGTAATAACCAGCTATACTCTGGCGATTCTCTAAATGAATTGTGACAGAATCACACTTTAAAAAAGTCAAGACACCCAACAATAGTCGATCAGATTTTTTCCAATTTTGTGAAATTTTTTGACGTGAAAAGAAAAATATACTATTAGAGATATCAGCTCCTTAAAGATTTTTTTTATCATTTCGTCCTTATTTTGTCATGTATTCACCTGATTGGCATGAAATTTTCACATATGATTGTGTATTCCTGTAGCTTCATAGCATGAACGGATGATAAGGCATCAGATTCCTGCTTCTCTAGGAAATATTATTCTCTCACAGGTGAGGGTGTCAGAAGGCGCCATCGGCGGTGTCACGGCAATATGGTCTTTTACATATCTGGACATCTATGAGTCGTGATTAGTCTCTGATGCAATGGATCAGCTACACACCTCTGTCTCGAAAGAATCTTTTGTCGTAACTACAGTGAGGCCTCATGTGAGTGTAGGTGATGTATAGTTGTGGTGGTGATCGTAATGACAAAAAAAGTGAAGTTTCACACCGGATAGGATGCTTGGTGAAACACTATACCCGCGATGCGAAGCTACATGGGTTACAATCGCCTCAGTATAATTCCAATAGCTGTATTCAAACCGGGTGCGAAGCTATGTGACACACATCTACACCGCTCGCATCGCTTCCAAGATTGTTGGGCAGGCGCCATAGCTTGGATTACGAATGCTCCCTTGGGATTCCCGCCTTAGTGCTCTCGCCTCCAGATGCTCGCTTCTCGCTTACCGCTCTCTCACACCTCACCTTGACCCTAGTGGCCTGACTCCTCAACTCAAGGAACTGTCAGACAGCTAGTGTCTTCGGCTCGCGCCTCGCAGACAGGCATAGATAGCTTTGGTGTGAACATGACCATAGCACACAAAGTTAGCCCGCCTCAGCGGCATAGCATGTTTCGCCTAGCATCGCATCCGGTGTGAAACGGCCTTAAAGCAGTATTGTGTATGACAGGAGAGGGAGGATAGTAGGATAAGGGATGGAAGTGATAAGCCTCCCCGATAAGCTTAGCTGTTATTCACAGCTGTTCGCACCTACGTGTTTCTTTTTGTCTTGGCCACTCATCTCTCCCTCTTGAAGTTTTTTATTTTAATTATCTTCAATTTATACCAGTAAGGACATTATTTCTGACAAAACCAGAGAACGAAATCATGAATACTTTCCTTCATGACGACTCGCAAATTACTGAGTGTGTTAGAGGCAGGCTGGCAACCAGAAATACCTCCCTACCCTCTTCTAGTTGCTGGTAAGATGCTAAAGTTCTAAATTTATCAAGAAAAATGTTTAGATCATTTTTTTACGCAAATACAAGCATTGAATGATACATCACTGTTTAGAGCGCGAGTCAGGCTATGACGCAACAGCGAGAGATATTTAAAAATGGCTTCTGCTGGGTAGGGAATTTAATTTTGAATAAAAAAAAAAAAGCTCACCATATGATAATTTAGGGTCTGAACGATCGGGTGAGGGAAAAAACGCTTTTTTTTTATAATCGTAAACGAAATACGAAGGTGTTTTAAGTAGGAGTTGAAGATAAATCTGAGAAAATTCAAGTTGATGCTCATTGATTTTGTATGAAACTAAATTAAATATAGTATTGTTCTAGATTAGTACAACTATATTGAAATAAAAAGTTGAATATCTTATGAAAAGTAGTATCACACAATCTCTAAAGAGTAAGGTTTATATAATATTTATAGAAACCTTGAATCAAACAGAGATCCTGAAATACAATCATCAGTGTTAAAAGGCATAATATGAAAACACCATGGGATAGCGAGCTGATCAATATTAAAAACATCTTGATTGAAATAATGAATAAAAAAAACAGATAAAAAATTTCACTAGGGATAAAGAGCAAAAGTGAATGCAGAGACAAATCTTTCCTGAATTAGCTTGAGATAGACATACGCCCAACAAAACTTATTAAAGAAGGGTGATAGATGCTCTACTTATTTTGAAGATTAAAAAAAAAAAGTAGAGAAAAAATAACTAACAACTTACTTAGTGTATTTGTCGGGGAAAATAGGAAGATCAGAAACCCAAATGAGGTTCTTTGATGTCAATGTTGCTAGTTGAATCTTGCCTCTTTGGGGGGTTACGTTAGGTAAATAGATAAAAAGTCCGCTGCTAAAATAGAAATTAGAAAATAAAACATTAGTCATGTAAAACCGACAAATAACACGTTACAAACGTTTAAGTTAATAGTTCATGAAACAAATAGTCTTCCTGCGATACCTTGTCAGTGCACCAGAATCACCAGAGATGAGAATCATAGCATCCATTCTAGAAAACACCTTATGAAAATAATCTATACTCTCAAGGCGACGAAGCGGAAGTTGAGTAATCGCAAGGAGTTTCGTAGACGGTATCAATAGTTGGTTCTTCATCGATAACTCAGCAAAGGTACCCATGACTATGGGATTGTCGGTCACCAGTATCACCATTACACACCACGAAACCATTCTCATCTGCAAAGGAAGGGATGTTTAATCTTGCCCGACCCTAAGCTACGTAGTACTAACTGAGAATATATTATCGTCTTTATGTCTGTGCGTATGTGTAATAATATGAAGATAATATTTCGGTTTATTTGGATTGCAACCTTACAACCAAAACTTTTTACTTATTACAGTTACTCAAATACTTACATACATACTACATCTTAAGTACACCCAACACCTAGGTGGTACCTTACAACTTGATATAGTGGCTGCCGCATGACACCAAGTCAACCCAGTGGACTAGAATGGCCAGGTCATTTCGCGTGTTTTTTTTTTTTTTTTTTTCTTTTCATTCAGGTTTGTTTTTCTACGTAGCAGCGGGTCGTAACTTCCGATTTACGCCAGGGACGATATTAACAAAGAATATTAGTATGGAAATTTGTCTTAGACATATTTTCGTCTTAATTTTGATCTTAGCCTCACTAACCGGTCATAGAATTTGTCTTAGATTTGAGACACGTCCGGAGATTAATTATCTTTTAAGATTGTCGCATAGACCAATTTAATATAGAACGCCGACTGCCAAGGAGCTCAAGCCCGCCTATCAGCCCCGTAAGGATGTTCTAGATCAGTGGTTCCCAAACTGGGGGTAAATTACCCCCTTTGGGTAATTTAACAATTTTTCTAGGGTAATGAAGAGGTGACAGAGAAAAAGTTAAGAATTCTGAAAATCAAGAAAACATTGCAGTACCTGACATTAGGATTAATGACAACTTAGTCTTAGTATACAAAGTTGTAAAGTAAACCTATTATAGATAATTATTTACTGTAAATGATTATTATTTATTATAAATAACTATTGTAAATAATTGTTAATTATAATTAATAAAGATAGCCTGAATAACAAAAAACATCAAAGATTAATATACAGTTCTAGTAAGAAGAAATGTGTATTTAAGTGTGTGGTTAATATGCTTAGTGTGGCATGTTAAGTTGGGTAACAAGCTGAAAAAAGTTTGGAAACTCCTGTTCTAGATGAAATGAGTGATTCTGAAAATTTTGATATGATAGACTAGACCTACAGGAATGTTATTTGTGGAGAGCTTGGAGAGGCGCATGGGAAGATGTGATGCCCCGACACTAGCAACTGAAATACCATTTACAGTGTTACTTAACCAATAGGGAATGTAAGTTTCCAGCAATTATTACCTTGAGTCTTCTTGTGTCTTATTTTTTACCTGTCTCAATGAGCTTCTTTTTAATTGAGCCCTATGCGCCTTTTTTTTTTTTTTTTTTTCTTGCCGCTTAATGGGGATGAATGAGTAAACCAATCAAGCTACATGTTTCAGCATAGTATTGACTGTATGGGGAAGGAAAGTCTTGCCTTGGGTTCAGCTAGATTTCCTGTACTGGCTCTTTCAGCTGTAAGGGTCATTATCTTTATACCAACAACAAAAGGGTAGGAAAAAGGCGCTTGATCGAATTTGTTTATCCGTATTCACAAATTTATGCGCTCGTACCCTTACAAAATGTGCGATTTATCATCATTTTTGTTATTTCATTAAAAGTATAAAAAGATTGCACTATCAACTCTAAATTGAGAAATACAAGATTTTACTATTTTGCTCTTAAACCATTTCATACTGTGACTTTATATTTCTTCTCAGCATATCCAGACCAAGACTAAGACTTAAGACTTCTTAAGAGATAAGACGAATTTTAAGACAATATCCAAGAATCTTTGTAAATACGGCCTCAGGTACCTAATCACTGGATGAACAAGGCAACACTGAAAGAATGTCCAATCTTCTGATATCTCCCAGCATTCGAGCCCGTGCCTAATTGTATGTCGGCGTACTAATCTCTATGCCATCATGTGTGTGTGTGTGTGTGTGTGTGTGTGTGTGTGTGTGTGTGTGTGTGTGTGTGTGTGTGTGTGTGTGTGTGTGTGTGTTTCCATTTAGTTACCTGGCGCGCCTGGGCAGTAACGACGGACATCCAGTCTTGCTGTGTCTTGTTGCTTTCTTGTCCTTTCACCGCTGTAAACTGCACGAAGCCCCGTGGAGGATTCACAGTCATCAACGTATCCTGCAGTTGTTTCTTAGCAACTAACATTGGTAATATTCTAATGCAATGCATAATAACTGGGCTACCTTAAAAAATAATAAGGTATATGATGTATACAAGGCAGCTACTGAACAATTTCTAAATGTTATCATTGTACATAATTCTATCCAACATCGTCTTGAAGCTTTCAATGTCTGTACAATTAAATTCTTCTCGCCAGGCCTATTCCACTCTGCAACACTCTTATCTAAATTGTTCCTTTTGTAGAGTGTCTTCTTTTATGACCAACTTTTTTGTCTTGTCCTCTTAAGTTGTAACTGAACTTGTTAAAGGGAGATGGAGTCTGAGGTTCCTTTAACTAGATTAGATGGAATTCAATGTAATTCAAGCGGATAAGACAAAACATTATATAGTCACACACTAGATATTTGCCCCTGCACCTAGGCCAGACCAAAACATCTCAGCTACACAGATTGACAAAGAGACAGATACAAACAGAAGACAGACTTTCAGAGAAGATGGGCAGTTACTCTACACGTTTTGGAAACATATGTTAACTATCTTACTTTTATGTTGCTACATTAATTAATGTAATCATAATGTTGCAACATTTGTCAAAAGTTTGAAGTCTGTACACATTGATTACTTACTTGTAAGTTTCTGCTCCTACCGAATTATCAACATAATTATATATGATGTTTCCGATGTAAATTGGCAACTTGATATCCATCCTGTTTTTGCTTTGAAATATTTTTTTTCCATATCAATTTCATGTTATAAAGTTATTTTCTTGTATACAACAAAATCTTAACAGTAATCCACAAGAGTTTGTTATTTATGGATAGTATTTTATTTATTTCTTTTGTGAGCTTAAGTATTTTCGAGAACTATTGATATATTACTTACCACAACAGCAAAAGTCAAGGAGGAACCATAGTCGATGAAAAGTAGGTGGTTGCATCTCTGATCCTTTGATGTTTCCACTATTTCAGTCAGCACCTCATATATGCTAGAATGCGTATGTTTTCCTGGAGAAATAAGGATGTACATGTAGAAGGTCGTACACAAATACCGAAATCCAGCGAGGCTGAATAGCATTAATTCTGATCTGGACTGTTTCTGGCCTGCCCATTTCTGGTCTGGATCAGTTCAGTGGGTGCTGTGAACTTACCATCAAAGCTAATTGTGAACTCATTGAAAGTTTCCCTTTGTGTCTCACAACCAGAGCTGGGCACTTCCGTACCTCGGTCTGCACCTCCGCTTCTCCGTACCTGCAGACCACCAAACGAGGTGCGGAGGTCCGAAGTGCGGAAAAAATTTTCAAAAGTATGGAAGTAACATGTACGGAAAGGCGAGATTTTAAGTCCATACCTCCGCACCTGAGACAAGTGGGGAAAGACGAAATTTTAAGTCCGTACCTCCGCACCTGAGACAGGTGCAGAAAAGCGAAACTTTGAAACTGTACTTCCGCACCTGAGATTTTCAAGAAAAAAATAAAGACGACAGTCCACACTCTGTAGCAGTACTTTCGGCCGTTTTTGGCGGTCTGTGCTACCAGGCATATTTTCCCGCCATTTGAGTGACGTCACTCATTCAGGTCTAAGCATGCTCTCTCTCTCTCTCTCTCTCTCTCTCTCTCTCTCTCTCTCTCTCTCTCTCTCTCTCTCTCTCTGATGATGATGATGATGATAATAAGTTACAATGAATTCTAGTTACTGCCAACCGTACATACATTACAATGATTGCAAGCATACATAATCCCCATTTCGTTATATATATATATATATATATATATATATATATATATATATATATATATATATATATATATATATATATATATATATATATACATGTATATATGGAGCTGTGATGTATTATTGACGTGTATTTTGTTTTATTTTTTGAGGTGCGGACTAGATTTTTCAGTCGCACTTTAATAGTTTTGGGTCTGTACAGGTACGGACTATCTGCGTTTCGAGGTCCGGAGGAGCGGTACCGGACTACCCGATATCCAGTAACACGCTCACCTCTGCTCACAACTAAAGGAAGCAGTCACAGCCTGCCCTCTAAAGATAACTCTCCCCCTTCTCACAAAATACAAGTACTTACTACACACACGCACAGTTAACTTAAACTTTAAGAAATGGCGACTTCAAACTCAGTGTTGGAGTCCCCTTCTTGGGAGGGGATTATAAGTGTCCCCAGGTCGGACGGCTCTCTTGGAACCAACCGTAAATGCTTTGCCACACTCTCAATTTTTTCTTTAATAACTTCTGCAACATTCGCAGTATTAGATCTAATTTTCAATCTGTAGAACATCACGTATCCTCCACTAAATCTCTTCTTTTACTCACTGAAACATAGGTGTATAAGGCAACTGACAGTAACCGTTATTCTGTTCCCTTCTACTTTCTTTATCCTCATTTTTGTTCTAAAGCTGAATGTTGCATTTATGTGCGCAACGACTTGACTTGCTCGTGTGCCCACGCTCTTGAATCTTCCGAGTTTTCCACCATCTAACGTCGATTTAAAAGTCACTGTCTAACTAAATTTATCTGTGCTGCCCATCTCTCCCCTAACTCCTGACTAAACTTAATTCTTTGACTATTTAACTTCGAAAGAGGAGCACATTCTGTCTCTCTATCCTTTTGCGGAGATCTCCATCCTTGGAGATTTCATTGTTCACCACCAACTTTGGCTTACCTATCCCTTCACTGACCATCATGGTGAGCTAGCCTTCAACTTTGCTATCCTCCATGGCCTAGAGTAACTGGTGTATTCCTGACCGTCTTAGAAATACGCTCAACATTCTTGATTTTTTCCTTACCTCTAATGATTAGCATCTGTATCTTGTCCTATTTCTCCAGGGCCTCCTCAGGATTCCCCAAAGAAAAGTTGCCTCTGCCTCTGCCAGTTGGGGAAACCTGAGGAGATATACTGATTTTTTTTAATGGTTACGGTTTCCGTATCAGAGACGCATCTGTGTGCTGAACGCATAACAGAGGTGATAATTGCTGGCATGTAATGATATTCTTTTATAAGTGTGAGTACATATGCGTATATTACCGTAGCGCGCGCACACACACACACACACACACACACACACACACACACACACACACACACACACACACACACACACACACACACACACACACACACACACACACACACACACACATCAAGGTTCCTCACCAACATCATGTGGTGCTAAAGTCCCAACTTCGTTCATTGACGTGCCCAGTAAGAAAAGGAGAGACATGGCCGGCAGTATCTCCATTGATTATATCCTGAAAAAGTGAGCTATGATAGGGCGACATATCGTTTAATTCACTTACTCCTTATTTTCCTGCATGATTTCTATCAGTTTAAGATTTTAGAAAGAAAGCAGTCTCGGTTATGCCTATAAAACTTAAACATTGGAATAACGATACCTATACATACTTTTATAAATTTCAGTATATACTAAGCTAGACTAAACAAGGTGAAGAGCAAGGATGAACGCTTGGAAGTCTAGATGCGCGAAACAGGATGCCAATCTTAAACCATCAAAGGGATGGCACCCCAGGGAAATTTGTAGTATTCTTTTTGGTGTATTCATGTTTTATTTCATTATATTTCATATATTTATATTTATTTTCTTATCTATCATTTTTAAGTAGAATGCCTTAGAAAGTTATAATCACGGAGGGATGGTTTCGGAGAACAATAGGAAGGACACCATCAGATCCATTTGTATTTGTATCTATATATTTTTTTCGTAATGAAGCTTTTTAATGGCTTCGCTGAGTTTAAGCCAGCAACGGTATGAAAAACATCATTATGAAAAAAAGATTAATAGGAAACATGAAATCGTCGTAGGGTAGAAGAGAGGGGAGGAAGGAATACGCCCTGAATCATCCACTGTAGTGTAGCGAGCAGGGCTGGATCAAATACTTATTTTTTTAAGTCAAATACAAATACAATTTATTTCTAATGTTATAATAAAAAATAAAGATACAAATAGAAAATTATATTCTTGATTCCAAAGATACAAATACAAATGTAAACAATGCTTTTGAAATTATTTAAGAAATATAAACACATTTTTTTCACACAGTTTGACATATTTTCGTAATTGTGTTTCATTGTCATTACTACACAGAAGGTTTCCAACCCAAGTTTTGCTCCCTCAGGAATGTAGAAAGTGCCGACTTTGCTAAACACTATTTCATAGGGTGCCTAAGTTGCACAGCAGTATTGAATATTCTTTGCAAAATGCTTCATTATTTTGATGTTTTAAGTATCACGCTAATATTATTTAAGTGGGTTGACATCGAAAAGTATAACACTTTTTTGGAACATTTCAAGCTCAGTGTTCACCACTCTAGTATGGTTTGTTAATGCACTTCCCATCATTTGTCCTGGTGTAGGCGTGTAGGCTAAAAGACGAGGCATTTACACGACTTTCTGGACCTCATCCCTTAACTAAGGATCATCTAGTGTAAAAATGTGTTGATTATCTATCTACAAAATGCGAACTATTAGAAGATGCAATTTGCAAATTGTTTGCCAAACTTTAAAGTTTAAATTGAGTTATGGATGCGTTTATCTTGTTTCTGTATCATCTGTATTTATCTATTAACCGATACCTGTCATTCAAAAGCATTTTCATTAGAAAGGATAGATGAGTAATGCTTAGCTACTATTTTTTTTTTTTTTTATGTAATAGTAAGATATATTGTTTATAAGAGGATGCAAAGAGAAAAAAAATGCATATAAATATTTTCTAAAAATCAAAATCAGCATGAAGCAATAGTTTGTTAGCTAAGTTCTTTCTACATACTTTCCTGAGCTGCAATAGGATATTATGTATGATAAGAAGTACAAAGGAGGAGGAGATAATATTCAAAGAGAAAAACATTTCAAGAAATCATGGAATGAAGTTGAAGCATTTTAATATACTTTACCTATTGCAGCTAGGGATTTGAAACTTACACGATATACTCGTATACCTTAACATATGAAGAGAAAGCACACAATGTTTCGTTTTTCTATTTGTATTTGTTAATCTACAATGTCTTTTTAGCAATTTGGGGTTTTCGAATCAAGTGATTTACTCGATTTTTGCCATATTTCACAGTCAAAAACGGTGTTCCATATTGTAAAATCAGTCCATTATTTATTGTCAAGAAATCCGTTTCAGATCATTATGTTATTTACCTTTTCTCTGGCAAACTCCGGAACTCCCTGCCTGCTTCTGTATTTTCATCTTCCTATGACTTGACCTTTTAAGAGGGAGGTTTCAAGACATTTGTCCCTGTTTTTTGGATAATTCTTAATTTGTTTAAGCTAAACACCCGATTATCCGAAACGAAAGGAGGGAAATCTTTTTCGGATAACCCGATTTTTCGGATAATACAGATTTATGATTTTTTACCTAAACCCCCACCCCACTGGGGGCACGCACAGTTATCTCGCGACACGTTCCCGATTGACCCGCCTTCAGCTTGTCCAATATCTCCAGCTTCTGCTGTATGGTAAGGACGACTTTCTTCCTTTTCCTGGTTTGTTTGGGCACCTTAGGCATGGTGATAATGAAAGAAGGGAGGTGGAAACACAGGTTGTAGAATGCGGCTGGCGAGTGTAAACACAGTGGCGCGATTGCCAACTACCGATTGTAAACAATGAAAGAAAACAAACGCACAATACGCTAAACAAAGCTCGATTAAAACGTATTTATTTTAATTGTTCTTATTGATTTTAAATGTTATTTCAAATGTTATTGGAATTAGCTAAAGTAGTTGAAGAGTAAGTTGAAAAACAAAAGAAAAAATAATTAAATCGGATCAGAATATAGCTCACCTTCCGAAAAGTTTTTTTTCCCGGTAATGAAAACAGTCTTTAGCTTAAGAGTGATCCCTTGGCAAGCTATAATGAAACAAATTAGGCTAACAAATGAAAGGACAGAAGGAAAACAAAAAAGGGTGCCAAGTACTAGGACGTATTTTTGCCTTGAGTTTTGGGTGTGATTAGACGATTTTATTGACATTAGGAAGGGTGTATGGAGGTCAGAAGATTAATGGCCACAGTCTTCACATCTTAATGCCATATATGAGTTTCTGAAGTTGTATAAAATCAGCATATAGTAAGTAGAATAAATATGGAAACATGTCCAGGTACTGAAGTGGTTAAATCAAATGAAGCACCAAAGACAAATTACCGACCACGCCAAAATATGCAAAACCGAATTACAGAAGCCAAACTGAAGTGACAGAATTACACGAACCGAATGAATCCTTTCACCATGAGTACGCAAAACAAAGTTAACTAGGGATACCAATCACTCATAATGCATAATGTATAACTCTTACCACGATTATTGTCAAAAGTCGCAGATATGATAGCCCGATTCTAAAGACGGTTTCTCCTTTAAGCGATGTACAACTCAAATTAATCTTTCACTAGCTCATTAAGAATACCCCTAAGAACTTATAAAGCTTCAAGTAGGACCTTTTGGAAGTAGTGAAGGTGCAGGAGTACGCAGAGCAAAGTTAACTAGGGATGCCAATCAGTCATAATGCATATTCGCCAAATTACAAACGCCATATATGGAGAAACAAAACAAAGTTCATGGGATACTTTTAATAATGTGTTTATAGTACATATGTAGTTATTTTTATTTGTTTTAATGCTTTTAATGTTTTAGAACATTTTAGTATAGAAAAAACAATACGATTTTTAATTCCATTATCCAAATCGATTTCGAATAATCCCGTTTTTCGGATAATCCGCTTTCGGATAATCGGGGCCTTACTGTGTGTGTGTGTGTGTGTGTGTATCTATATATATATATATATATATATATATATATATATATATATATATATATATATATATATATATATATATATATATATATATATATAAGTTGTGTGTGAGAAGAAAAGGCAAGGAGTAGGGAGGTGGGAATCAAGTTGCGCCTGTGAGTTTTACTCTCAGAGGAAAAGCAATGGGGAGAGGGGAGGAAGAAAGACTGGCTCTAGATAATTTATGATTCCAGGCCACAAACTGCTGCTTCCAATATAGATTGCATTTCATTCATAAGATTAATATAGATTCCTTATAGCTACATGTAATTTATTGGGTTAAGTGAAAAAAAATAATAATATATAAAAACAGGAATCTGTGCATGCATCACGTCAATTTGTTTACATCACGTCAGTCTTGACTCTGGGTATTTGATGGACGGAAAAGGTGATGATATGTCGAGTCAAAGGTGCATCATAGACAAACGGCAAAAGAAACCATCAGGTGCTCAGTTTAGGGAGGGTTTAGAGTGGGTTTGAATTTGGGTTTGGGTTTGGGAGCCGGGTGTCAGATGGAGGGTTTGCCCAGAGAGTAAAAGTAGCCAGGATCGCCTCTGTCTACGACTATAACTGTTTCGAATAGAGAATATCAAGATAACTCAAAAACTTTATCGAAAATTATACTTACTTATTTACATTTACAGTGCTTTTGCTTTTCTTTAGATTCACATGACTCCAGTGTCTTAAATAAGTTTGTTTATTGTCAAATGTGTTATTTGGATATTTGGATATTTGTAATTATGTTTAAATGCTTAAGTGTTTTTAGGCAGTGCAGTACTAAATCAATTATTTTGCCAATTTATATTAGTCATTTAATTACTTTACTTATATAAATGTTAATGAGGTTTAATACATTAATGATTTATGTGCTTGAGCTTCTTTGATATTAATTTGGTTTTAGTGTTAAGATAGTTTTAGTTACATTTTTTTTTTTTATTTATAGTTTTATTTTACGTACTTGTTCTGAATGTATGTGTGGGTGTAGATGGATGGGTGGGTGGGGTGCGTGGGGGCGTATGCTATATTTACTGGTTAAGTGTAGTCATGAGTAGTAGGATTAGTAATGAAAATGTAGGTTTGTCAGTGGTAGAGTACTAGTTGATAGGATTTCATAATATTTGCCTTTCGATGAAAAGATATCTTGATAGTCATATTCGAAAGACCTATGTAATCTAGGTCTAGTATTAATATGTCCCTCCCGCTGCCATCGTCGTATCCATCTATAGACTGTGGTAAGACTGGAACCGGTGTGGCGTGCGATGGTGCGGAGAGACATCCCGTGGCTCCACAATAACACAAACTTGACTCGCTTCCACGGAGTAGTTGGCTGTGCCTTTCGCCGCACTTCCATTCTGTTAATGTAAAAACACCTAGTTGCTTAAATTTCAGCCTATCAATATGCGCAACAAAGTATCTCAATTCAATCAATCATGCAATTCAGTATCGAAAGCCTCTCCTTGTATAATGTGAGAGGATAAAATTTTAAATCTAATGATCGTACTTGAAAACTTCTCGGCAATGAGTAAAGTTGATTGAATACTGATGGAGAAAGAATAAATGGTGCTTCAGTGTTGTTTTGTCTTATTCTGTCTCGCTCACAGCAGACGTTATTTGATTTTTTTTTTCACCATTGAAAGATAGTATGCGAATACAGGCATTATTACAGTCTACCTGATCAAGTGAGATTAGAAATTCCACTCTCATGTCTGTCCTCATTTCTCAATTTTGTAACATTTACACCATGATCTGGATTAATTGTAATAAAGATGATATCCATATTGATTAGATTTAGTAGATAATTATCTATTTTTTGCCAACTTTTACATATTCATTTTTTTTTTCTTTTATGTTTAGTAGTATGACAAGTTTCTTGATTACGCCAAAATATTACAGAAGTTTGTTTAATGGCTAAAGATTACATAAATGACTGTTGTTCCTTTTCAAGCAAGAGTAATAATCATCCCACGATCATTTTCACCATTATTGTCTTTGCAATACTATTTTTTCATAGATATCAATGACCAAAAGGTTTGAACACATTGGGATTGGACCATTGCATTTCATCACGACTTGCGTCGCGATAGCGGAAAGACACCGCCACGAGGGCGCTACTCATGCGGTATGATGGCTGTTCAATTGTCATGAGGAATGACGATAGCTCTACGACGAAATGACGATTAGAAGATTTTTCATTTTTTGTTTTAGCTTTCCACTCATAACAACAGCACGATTGATAATGACTAAGTCATGGCAGAATCGCGACATTTACACGACGTTATCTCAAACGCGGTCTCCACACTTTAAGAGGCGATTGCGGGAGATATGAGACAGTGACTGACGCTGCGTCTCCTTTTCCAGTTGGGAAAGTGTGTTCATGTGCTTTCACCTTCGACTTGATCTGCATAGAAGTCCATGGGTCTATCACATCAGCTGCTTTCGGATTGCGGTATTGTTGCTTGCTGTTGGTCATCATTTGTGTGGTACACATCCAGTTCTCATGTCCCTTATCTGTTAGCAAATATGTCTTCGAACATCTTGAGATGTTGTGGAGGATTGTGTTGGGTGGTGACAGCTTGTAAACGTGTTTGTGTTTGTGTCTTTACCAATCGGTTGTACAGATATACAGCTGATATTTAGGAGCTTTTCTCTCGAAACAGCAGGTGAAGCATTTTTTATATTTTTTCTTGAAACAATAAGTGATCATTTTTCATGTTGATTCCATGTTCTCCTTTCCATGCGTATTCAAACCTCGTCTCGTAATATATCATGTTTGTATTTTTTGATCAGGACTTCTTTATACTTTGTTATTATGAGTGTGTACCAATCTTTATCAATATATTTTGCAGTGATTTTGTAGATGTTTCCTTCACAATATTTTGCATTTGGAATTTTTATACCCATTTTCTTACATTTATTTTTTTCAGTATTTTAGAAAACCGTGTTTTGCGTTTTTCTTGTTTTGTTTTATGTTTGGAAAGTTGTATTTGTATTTCAGTGTTTTATATTGTTTCGAAAAGGTATGCTTTGTATTACTCTACGCAGCTATAGTTTACGTTGGAGTGTTCATTTGGGAGTCTAAATTAGGTCGAATTATGTTAAGTATTTTATTTTAATGCTATATTACTACTACTTGTACCACTGCTACTACTACTACTACTACTACTACTACTGCTGCTGCTGCTGCTGCTGCTACTGCTACTGCTGCTGCTGCTGCTGCTGCTGCTGCTACTAAAACTACCACTACTTTAACTATAACTACTACTACTCATATTACTACTACTACTTTGCCATTCAGTCAGTCTCTAACCATCATATTTATCATGATTGTTTGAAAGAGAATATTTGCAAAAAAAAAGTAAATATATCACTAACTGCATTATATTAACCGTATTTTTCTAATGGATATTACATTGTCTGACGCTCAACATTGTTTCATTATTTTTGTATTGTAAGTGTCAATAGATAAAAATGAAGATTAATATATAGGAATATGTTACCTTCCGTTTTATTCTGTGTGGTGATAACGATGCGTGCAGTAAGTAGTACAAGATGGAAAAAGAATCACCAGTCACGGTCAGACTATCGACCTCTGCACGTCCTTACGGCTCGATATTAGGATGACGAATGAAGCTCTACCTTTGTGCGCCATGTTATATCCATTCGTAAGTACATGCATGAAGAGCTTCCCAGTTCGTTCATGTCACTAACATAATTAACCGAGTTCTTATTCTAATCGTTGGATTACATCTGCTATAAAATTTTCAAATGTTACCACTGTCTCCTACTATATACTTTATTTTATTTTTCTGCTTAGTATTTTCAGCATAACTATTTATTACCAAAGATGAAGGTAGTGTGTGTGTGTGTGTGTGTGTGTGTGTGTGTGTGTGTGTGTGTTATCCATTGTAGTTTTATTTTCATTATGATTATCAATAATATATATATATATATATATATATATATATATATATATATATATATATATATATATATATATATATATATATTATGCCGCCTCGGCATGAACGTTTGCGGAACCAACAATATGTCTGTCCCCGGATATTTACTTGCTACCTTGGCCTGGGTAACTAAAATTGTTTTATTTTTGACCCTTCGCCCTTTTATGGGTGGGTGCGACAATACACTGCGTACTGGCAAATTTTCATATATCCTTGTTTTCTTCATTTCTTATTTCATCATAATGCTAGGTTATCCTTCTTGAAGATTCGCTTGCTCTTAGTAAATTACTGTATGACCATCCCTATCGGGATTAACGGGATTGCAAAAGTTATAATGACATGACCTGTACAGGTTTTTGAGTTCATGACTAAATTCTTAATAAACATGAACGAGTCATCATTATGACTTTGTCTCTCCTGTCACATAGTATAGATGAATTTGTGTTCTATATCTAATGAAATCTTGTAAAGACTCAACATATATATAACGTCATTACAAGTATAGACTTTCTCACTTCTAATAACTTTTTCAAATCCCATTTATTTAACATTGTCGTAGTCTTAACATTGGTTTCAATCTAAGATTCACAGCTATATAATATTGATGCTACACAGGGCACATTGTTATTATTTCATAAAAGAAGCAAATTTCAGAGCATGTAACATTTTTAATAGTGGCATGACCATTGTCGGCGGAAGATTCGGAGCCATCACTTGAACCAAGGTAAACAGACGTCCGGCAATGTTCCACCGCCAACGCATTGACTACTAGTGCCTCTGAATCACCTTTCCTTCTTATAATAACAAAAAATTATGTCTTAACTTGATTAATTTTCAGACCATATTCTGCAGTGATCTTACAATAATGATTTTTTCTTCACCATGTTATATTTAGTAATTACTAATAGCACACACACACACACACACACACACACGGCCCGGTAGCTCAGTGGTTAGAGGGCTGGCTTCACAAGCCAGAGGACCGGGGTTCGATTCCCCGGCCGGGTGGAGATATTTAGGTGTGTCTCCTTTCACGTGTAGCCCCTGTTCACCTAGCAGTGAGTAGGTACGGGATGTAAATCGAGGAGTTGTGACCTTGTTGTCCCGGTGTGTGGTGTGTGCCTGGTCTCAGGCCTATCCGAAGATCGGAAATAATGAGCTCTGAGCTCGCTCCGTAGGGTAACGTCTGGCTGTCTCGTCAGAGACTGCAGCAGATCAAACAGTGAATTACACACACACACACACACACACACACACACACACATTTCTAGTAGTGCAGTGTTTAATATCTTCTGGTGACAAACAAGTAAGCCTGGGTTTGAATCCCGTGTGCGACTAGTAAGATGGACTTTTCTTTTTTAATCTTATATTATTATGATTTTTGTATAGTTATTGTTATTGTTTTTATTATTATCATTATTGTTATTATTATTACCATCATTACTATTGATTTCCTTTTTTCATTTAGAAGGGACTATATCAAATAGTACTGTGTGTCGCAAAAGCTCAGTTCCTCCATATGTCTGCTTAACATATCATCTAGGCCTGCAGAGCCATGTCTGTTCTCCACCTTGCCAAAAATTCTTTCTTTCATAGAAAATGTCAAAATCTTTCGAGATCCAACTCCACAGGAGAATTCTGGTACCTGACTAAAAACGTCTCCAATAACTTCAGTTTTTCATCTTTCCCTCCTTTATTTGATCTTGATGGTATCACTGCAATTGCATTTGCTTGTAAAGCTAAACTCTTCTTTCAAACCTTTGCTACAAACCCTACTTACGATTATTCTGAACTTGTGTCTCCTTCTCCTCCCCCCCTTCTGACTATTTCATGCCATTTATTAAAATTGTTCACAGTGATGTTTTCCATGCTCTCACTGGCCTAAACCTCTGCAGGCTTATTGACCTGATGGGTCCCTCCTTTTTTTTCAGAAACTGTGCCTCCGTGCTTGTATCTTACCTAGTCAAACTCTTTCAACTCTGTCAATCGACTTTTACCTTTTTCTTCTTGTTGGAAGTTTGCCTACATTCTGCGTGTTGCTTAAAAGGGTGACCATTCTAATCCTTCAAACTACTGCCGTATAGCTTTAGTCTTTTGCTTGTCTAAAGTTTTTAATCTATCCTTAACAGCAAGCTTCTCAAACATCCGTCTAATCGTCAATATGGCTTCCGTCAAAGCCGCTCTACTGGTGATCTAGCTTCTTACTGAGTCTTGGTCATCCCCTAATAACTAGATTTTTGTGAAACTTTTGTTGTTGCCTTAGTATTATCAAAAACTTTTGATAAAGTCTGGCACAAAGCTTTCTTCAAACTACTCTCCTGCGGCTTTTATTCTTCTCTCCACAATTTTGTCTCAAGTTTTCTCTATCGCTGCTGTGATAGACATTCATCGTTCTTCTAAATCTGTTAACATTGGTGTTTCTCAGGTTTGTGTCCCGTCACTCACTCTCTTCTTGTTATTCATTAATGATCTTCTAAACCAAATTTCTTGTTCATCTCCTACGCTGATGATACCACTCTGTACTTTTCCACGTCCCGTCATAGACAACCAACACCTCAGAAAGTAAACAGATTACGCCGGGACGCCACAGAACGCTTGACTTATAATCTTTTAGTATTGATCAATGCCTCAAAAACTCAATTCCTACATCTATCAACTCGATACATATAACCTTGCTGACAACTATCCACTCTTCTTCAATGACACTCAACTGTCCCGCACCCCATTTTCTACACCGAATATCCTTGATATGTCCTTTATTTATAATATAAACTGGATATTTTACATATATCTGCTAGAACAGCCTTTATGAAGTTAGGTGTTCTGAGTCGTCTCTACCGTTTTATTTATTTTTTTTTTTATTTACTTTTTTTCTATCGCCTCCTTCTAACTGTTAACTCTGTATTGGAGGCTTATCCGCCCATGGATGGGGCTTTCTTGTATTCCTCACATGTGTGGGGGGAGCTTCCATCTATACTGCTTACTCTCTTGGATAGGATGGAATCAAAAGCTTTTCGCCTTATGGACTCCTATCATCTGACTGACTGTCTTCAGGCTCTTTCTCACCGTCATAATATTGCATCTCTTGCTATCTTCTACCGATATTTACATGCCAACTGCTCTTCTGACCTTGCTAATTGCATGCCTCCCCTTCTCCCGCGGTCATGCTGCAGAATACATTCTTCTTTCTCTCACCACTATTCTTTCCACCTCTAACGCAGGAGTTAACCAGTACTCTCAATCATTATTCCCTTTCTTTAGTAAACTCTTGAACTCTCTGTATGTTTCTCTACTTCCATCTAATTAAGACTTGAAATCATTTAAAGTCTCTCTCTCTCTCTCTCTCTCTCTCTCTCTCTCTCTCTCTCTCTCTCTCTCTCTCTCTCTCTCTCTCATTAAGAAGGTTTAGACATTCATGTTATTCTTTTGGCTCACTCTTTTGACTCTGTTCGAAGACCGGCATCCCGATGGTCATTTTTGTTTGATCAATTTTGATGCCCATGGCCAGGTTTTCACTCTTACATGAAAAAAGACCATTGCTGCTAAACTACTGGGCGCCCCCTCCCCCCCTGCTTCAAAAGAAGGCCTCATGATGACACAAAGGGGGAGTGAAGCCATCTGCTCAAGAATTATTGTTTGACTGGTAAGATTAATTATATCATTCTAAGAACAAGTGTCTGCCCTTACATACATGTGCAACGTATAATTATATCAGTCGTTTTTTTTTTTTTATTAATGTTAATTCAAGCAGAAATCGGTGTTTCTAATTTGATCAGCTAAGATATAAATACAAGAAAATACATAATTTCCTATGAGAACAAAAAAAAAGGGGATGGGGGTGCGTGGGTTTACTTGAAGCAAAATGGAAGCGTCAGGTAAGATAGTTTGGGTATCAATGATAAACAACTATCTTCCATTTTTAGTACCTATCAATCATCCGTCTCCTCCATGGAAATACACGGATTGTTTTTCGCTAAACTCTCAACTATGAGTTTCACACATCTTTGCGACAATTAATTATTTTTACAAAATAGGAGAGTATCGCCGGTACTTAAAAGAGCACACCTTTCAAAGACTAAACTATCTATGACAAGCGCCACACGGGAACGGAAGAAACAACAACCATATTTTGGGTATTTCAGCCTTTTACGACCTAGTGTAAAAAAAAAATAAAAAAATAAAAGGAAATAGGTTGGGGCAATATATGCACTTTTACTTTCAGATATAGTAAATGTGTTATCCGTTTGATGATATCTTAACTAAACTAACCTAATCATTCACTTAAAGAGATCCATGGTGCAATCATATACCGCCAGAAACTACCAAAATACAGCAAAAAACTTTCAAAATACGCCCACAATATAAAAATGCAACTGAAACCTATCGAAATGCAGATAATAAATAATGAAATGCAGCCTAGAACTACTAACATGGAACGAATTGTAGGTGGAAATAACCGAAATGCATTGAAATGTACCTATAAACTATGGAAATTCAATTAAATGCATCTACAAACTACCAAAATTCACCAAAATGCACCAAAAAATAACTACGGATATGCACTGAATTAAGCACCCTAATTTGTTGAAACGACAATATATGGAACATTTAATTGCTAAATAAGTAGGCCTATAATAATCTATCAACGATATATTTATACACCTCATCAACATTTCCCTGCTCTGATCCCTCCACTTCGTCCCTCTCAATTTCCTCCAACCTCACATCGCTTATCTCAGCATGGCCTGATTCAGACTGCGCCTCACTTAGCACTCTCTCACCCTCTGTCTGTCATTTCTTTCCTCCTCGCCCTGTTCACACCTTACCTCACCTCTCACCCAGCCTTCTCTCGCTCACCTTCATTCTGGCCTTACCTGATCTTCCCTATCTGTCGCCTCCGTGTAGATACCTTTTTAGTCCATCAAAATTCGTCATCACATCAGGAACTTTTCCAGTGTTTTTGCTTCTAAGAGCTTCATGCCATTTATTTATTTTTTTTTTTTATCTGATTTTACTATATCACTTATGGTCGCTGTTACTTAGCTCCCAACCAACATAACTATGACATAATATGATAATGTGAATTTTTAATACATGGAGTTATAGTTTATTGGTTACAAATTTGAGTAATTCACAATTGGAAAAAATAGCACCCGTTGAGAACACGGCACATATCACATGTAATTTGTTTAAGGCGGGTTCACACGTGTCAATTTGCTACTGAAATTGCACGTCGGTAGTTTTCGACTGAACATAGGGGCCTAGCGACTGGAAAAAAAAAACAGTCACAAAAAAGACCAACATATTGGTCTTGTTCAGTTGGCTTGTAACTTAGTTTACGTTGTAATGTCACAGAGAAAGGTTTGAAAATATGGTGTCGATGTAGAGAAGAACATTTTGGAGTTGGTGAGGGGAAAAAGAGCACATCTGGAACACTGAAAGTGAATTCTATAACAAAAAAATAAAAGTCTTACCCAAATCGACGTTCGATGAGATAGCTGCCACTCTCCGATGACTGCTTTCCTCTAGGCAGGGTGTTGTTGGAGGTGAAGATTGAATACTTGTGATTAATCAATTTGATCGCAGTCATCATCGTCACCAGATGAAGGCATCTTATTGGGTAGCTGTATGTTTACATTCACTTCCCGTCAACTAGCCGATACTTCCCAGTCGCTGTATGTGAACGTGTTCTGACTAGAAGGGCTCAGTTGATACTTCTAACGACTTGCAATTTCAGTTGCATATTGATATGCGTGAACCCTCCTTTAGGCTTATAAAAGTAGGTTGACGAGTGAGTCTCAATTACTCTCACTCATTCTCACAAGCAGTAATATATATTACCACCGTCTCAACTACCTACCCGGACAAGCAACTTCCACGTGGCACTTCTTGCACCACGCTCCTGTCACCAGACCTTCTAAAGAGCTAAATTCAGGCTAGATCTAGAGAATGCCTTCACTGGTTTAGTTTGAGCTAGTTAGCAGCGGCAGCCACAACTGCTTGTACGTATAGGACTCTATTTCTTTTTCTTTTCTTTTTTTTTTTTTCTTCTTTTCCTCCACTTGCTTGGTGCTAAGTCTCACGCAAGTAAGGGCAATCTGCATATGTATAACTGCTTCCTCCCTGTTTGTCAGAATTAAATCGTAGATGATACTCCCCCGTGCGGGTTCTAAGCTTACCTTTTTGAAAAAAAAATATCCTGAATTACCTTAAGAAATTCCTCTACTTTACTGTTGCCCATCATCAAACTCCAATCAACATTCCTATAGCTGAAGTCACAACCCACCACACATACCCGACTGTACCTGGCTGCTTTATTTACTTTTTCTCATAGTGAGGAGTTAATTTCCTTATTTCGGTGGCCTGTACACTAAACCTATTAATACTGTATGAGAGCATTCTTTAATATCCTCCGATAAGGACTCTATTTTGCTATCTTGCTATTTTTTTTTATTCTGTTGTTACTACAACATTACAGTGTGTCACTAACGTACAGCACTATACCTCCTCCTTTCCTGTTTTAGCTATCCTTACGGAATAATGTATAATCATCAATTTAACCGAGCTCTGAAGGAGGTTGTTGAGGTACAAGTTTTCCAGTATATGAAGCACATGATCGAGCCATGTGGAACGGAGGCCTCAACGGGGTGCGTGGCCGAGGTGCACTCACTCACCACCACCTTCAGACCTCGGCCTTGCAGGTAGCTAGAGAACAACTCCAGCAGTTATCTCGTGACACCAAGCTGCTCGAGCTTGGCCAGGAACCATCTGTGCCACACCCCGTCAAACATATCTTCGATGTTAAGAGCGATGACAAAGGGAGGTGGGGGGGCAGCGATGAGGACCTTGTGCCAGGAGTTGGAGAGGAGGAGCATGTCAGAGACAGTGTTCTTTCCTGAACCAGTGCTGCCCTGGAGAGGTAAGATGGTGCTCCTCCAAATGGCCTGTCAGCTGCTCAGCAGTTATCCTCTTGAGGATCTTGCTAACAGCTGACAGGAGGGAGCCTCTTGCAGCTTCTTTAAATTTCTTATGTTCCTCCATGCAGTTGGCCAGGTGTTTATGTGCAAGCACTGTCGGAAGATGCATTTGAGTGGGTGTGTCAGTGTAGTGGTCATCTCAGTCACCCATTGCACGCATTCCATGTGTTCTTTTGCACCTGACACACGTTCTCACCACACTTCTAAGATAGACTATTATAAACTCGTTTTCTTTCTCTTATACTATATATATATATATATATATATATATATATATATATATATATATATATATATATATATATATATATATATATATATATATATTACAGTATACATTCATTCATACACGCTGTACACATATGCACTTTCTTATATTTCAATACTTTCTACACTGACGATTCACAAGTACACACATGATACAAGAACACCTTCGCTTATCAATCATATCATTCATTTCATTAAGAAATATAAAATGTAAACCTGACAGTTTCAACAAAAATAAAATAATCCGATCTGACCAGTCTATTAGTCAATGTCACCCAGCATCCACATCAGCTCTTATAGAGTGCTTCAACAGCAAGGATGAGACGTCTTCAGGACCAGGCGCCTTTCTGGTGTTGATGATACGCAGGTGCTTCGCTACTGACCATCATGTGGTCCAGTGTTTGGTAAAACAGGCTGATGAGTTGTGGTGGGTGACGGTCAGGCTCCTCAGTAGTCATTTTGCCACTGAAGTGTGTCGCCAGAAGT
This sequence comes from Portunus trituberculatus, assembly GCF_017591435.1. NCBI lineage: Eukaryota > Metazoa > Arthropoda > Malacostraca > Decapoda > Portunidae > Portunus > Portunus trituberculatus. Next base: position 10,146,970 of record NC_059270.1, read on the forward strand.
TCTGCCTTGTCCTGATTGGCAACCACCAGGATGCCAGCGGTTGTTTTGAGGGATGGGATTCTCTCCTGTGTGACTGTAAGCTGTTGTTGCTTCAGCAGGTACCATCATTGTTTGAGGTCCATTTTGTTGCAGGCGAGCTTCTTGCGCAAATTTGTCTCTGATTTCTTTCTCCACCTCTGCAGGCACCCTCGACATGGCCCTACAGGGAGCGAAGTGTTAGACCTTGTGGCGCCTGGAAAAGCGTCACAAACAGGGTCAAGGCTCTTAAAGCGCTGCAAAGTGATCAGAGCTACCAAGTTTGTCGTATTGGCAGCACTACAAGGAATCTGCTGGAAGGTTTATTAGGACTGGATCAAGGGAGGTACCTCGCTTGTGCGCGACGATGTTCTTGTGGTTAGTGACCCTGTGAACCACTGTCAGTTCAGCAAAGGTCACGCTCACCAGGTGCTGGTTTAAGACCCTGACGATGATGGCATTCTGACAGCTGTAAAGGTTCATGATTGTGTCCAGCTGGTCTATGAGGATGGAGAGCGAGACGCTGTGTTGCTATTGACGGTTTTATAGAAGGCAGAACAGTACAGCAGTCTTGTCACTTATTTTTTTGTTTATACCTTGTGGGCTTTTCACAGGAATTTATGGCCTAAAGGAGATACTTTTTTAGGTACCTCCTATTTCAAACCCCACCCGCTAGGAAACCGTTGCCCCAAGTGAGGAAGCCCAACCTACATTCGGACCGTGGACAGGATTCAAACCCGTGCGCTTGGAGGCCCCTCGGACCCCAAAGCACGCATGGTTACACTGTCGCCACATACCCACCTTCATAGCTGATCAAAGGCAGTAATTTACAACGTGAAGAAGTATTTCTTGGAAGAAAAGGCGAATAGAAGGCCTATATTGCCACCTTCAAAAACAGTTGCCAGGACAGGGACATCTATGACCGACTAATGGCCATCTCAATGGTGGTATAGTAAAAGTTTCGAAATGACTTGGGAAATATAATAATGATTTTCATAGACAGAAAGAAAAATTATTTTGGTGAAAATACACCATCAAAAACAGTTGGTGTGTGTGTGTGTGTGTGTGTGTGTGTGTGTGTGTGTGTGTGTGTGTGTGTGTGTGTGTGTGTGTGTGTATATATATATATATATATATATATATATATATATATATATATATATATATATATATATATATATATATATATGTGTGCGTGGTGCTAGTTTTCTAGAAGATAGCCAAAATTAGAGAGCAAATGTCTTGATACCTCCCTCTTAAAAGAAGACAAGTCGTAGGAAGGTGGAAATACAGAAGTAGGTAGGGAGTTCCAGAGTTTACCAGTGAAAGGTATGAGTGATTTAGAGTACTGGTTAAGTCTTGCATTAGAGAGTTGGACTGAATAGGGATGAGAGGAAGGAAAAAGCCTTGTGCAGTGAAGCCGCAGGAGGAGGGGAGGCATGCAGTTAGCAAGATCAGTAGAACAGTTAGCATGAAAATAGCGATAAAAGATAGAAAAAGATGCAACATTTCGGCGATGAGAAAGAGGCTGAAAACAGTCAATCAGAGAACGGGAGTTGAGATGAAAAGCTTTCGATTCCATCCTATCTAATAAAACTGTATGAGTGGAATCCTCCCAAACATGCGAAGAGTACTCCATACAGGGTACAGAGTAAGCACTTGGAGGGGCGAGAAAAACTGGCGGAGACGCCTCAGAACGCCTAACTTCATACAAGCTGTTTTAACAAGAGG
>NC_059270.1:10153715-10199944 GCF_017591435.1 Portunus trituberculatus
GAAAGCATTGGGTGTGTTGGGATCGGTGTGGGCCAGCAAGGTAAGCTCAGCCAAGCTTACTTTAATAGCATGGAAGGCAGTTTCAGCCATGCTTGGCAATACCAACAGCTTGGAGGACGTTGCCTTCGTCCCCTTTAGCAGGTCATTGAACGACGCCAGAGATGAGTTGCATGAGGGATGGTAGTAGTTCACCATCCTGAGAAATTCTCTCAGTGTCCTGGGCGTGTTCTGCTGTGGGAACTCCTTTATTGCGAGTACTTTCTGCGGGAGGAGGAATATTCCCGCGGTGGAGACTCTGTGACCAAGGAAATCCAGTTCCCGGACGCCAAGGAAGCTCTTCGCCGGATGAATCCATAAGCCTGCACTGTGGTAACAGAGGCGCCCGTATCTATAGCGTAATGGGCCTCCGAGTTCTGGTCGGCCACCCACAGTAGCGTGCGGGATGGGGTTGTTGCGAACGCTGGATACGAAGCATGTGAGCAAAGAGGACAGAGCGGTGACGTCCGTCCAGCTTTACTCTATTTAACTGTTGCAGGTGCGATAAACGTGTCTTAACGGAGGCCTGCAGGAGTGCATCCTTCAGCATCGGCTATTTATCGGTGTTTGGGGGTAGTCACGTCCGATGGAATCTCAGCGATTGTGAACTGGAATTTCTGGACGTCTGTGGAGTCCGCGAGTGCCCAAGTTGCCTCGATGTATGTGAACCACGTGGTGATGTCGTCAATGAAGGCGGGAATCTTGATATTCTTATCCATTGTGTGTTGATCCGGGGTCACCAATGTTGCGTCGTTGCTAGGGTGCAAGGAAAGATATAAGCCGTCCCGACGTTGTGGTTGTTTATTATGGGTTAAGCTACTTACACACTATGTAGGGCTGCGAGAGGAGTCGTGTGTGTTTATGTGTGGGTGTAGTAGTTGACAAACTGACTGAAGGTTCCTGGCCTCCCCAAGTGTTCCTTGGTGGTGCCCAGAAGAGGATTGGCCAGGTGAGCTGCGAACCAGCGTCAGGTCACTGTCGCTGTGTGTGTGTGTGTGTGTGTGTGTGTGTGTGTGTGTGTGTGTGTGTGTGCACGACACTGTTACTACTATTACTACTACTACTACTACTACTACTACTTCTACTTTTTTTTATGGCCTATAGCGCCTGTAGGCATACTTGAAGAGCATATATGTGGAAAGCGCTGTTCAGCTTCCGCCCATTAGTGGCGCAGGCAATTTTATTTATAGTGGTATCTATATTAGAGCCCATATCACCATCCACCCAAGCGCATCTTTGGTGTAACCACCTAGAACCTGGGTATCATGATGACATGTAGGTAACTTTAAACCACTCGACAAATGGCATTGCTTCTAAGCGGCATGTGGTTGGATTCGAATCTACGCGTGGACGTCTGCCCGATCCCACGCTCACCACCTTATCCACTCCACCGCTACTACTACTACTACAACTACTACTACTACTACTACTACTTCTAGTACTAGCCTACTACTACTTGTACCACATCTAGTACTACTACTACTACTACTACTACTACTACTACTACTCCTACTCCTGTTACACCTGCTACTACTACCACCACTACTGCTACTACTACTGCTACTACTACTACTACTACTACTACTACTACTACTACTACTGCTGCTGCTGCTGCTGCTGCTGATGGCACTACTACTACTACTACTACTACTACTACTACTACTACTAGTAGTAGTAGTAGTAGTAGTAGTACTATTACTACTACTTCTGCTACTACTTCTGCTAAGATGGTCGTCAATGATGAGATGACAATGAAGACTTGAATTCTATGATAGACTCTGGAGGAAAGGTTTTTGGGTCGCAGCATAGTTTAGATCCAGCTTGGCAATCGTGGATGTTTAAATTTGCCGCTTGAATTGATATTGTGTGTCCACTTCGCTATTTTACAGCATTATTACAATTAATCAAAATTTATGATTTTATATGTGTATATGTATTGATTTCTTATCACCATGAAAAAAGGAGACTAGCTGCTGCATATCGCGAGAAGTGGAAAAATATTTTGTGAACGTGGATGTGTATTGCGCACTGCAACAAGAAAGTGGCTGGCTGTGCGCTGCGCACTACACAGTAGCCAGTAGCCAAGGAAGGACGACGGTGGTGTACACCTTGCTGTCTTTATTAACCTGGATATTTGCTGGACGACACGGTGACCTTGGGATTTTCTTCCTCAGTGTACTAATGTATGTGAGAACGGTGCCTAGGATGTTCAGCAACTTGTTTATGTGGTTCGGGAAGAGTTATACCCTTGGTAAGTGAAACACACGCCACCTGTAACAGCACTTCAGTGATTTCGATATATCATGGATTTTAGTGCATATGTATAATGATGTTCCATTGCATTTATATAATTGGTAAATGTTTACAATCACTGTACAGTGTAAATTCCTAAAATAGTATAGCTAATAGATAGTATATGACTCGTACTTACTTTCTATCGAGGTTGTAGTGGGTGCTCTACAGAACATTGCTTGTTTTAGCGTCACAAAGTTTAACACCACTTCCCATTTCTAAGTCCAGTGTTTGTGTGCTGTCTACACCAGCTTGTGTCGACTGAGCCTCTTAACACACTTGCACCGCGCCTGCAACAACACGATGTAGTTCCTTTTGAAGTGGCGAGTGTGCACGTGTCCACGTTTAGTCGAACGTGGAATACAGAAAGAACAACACTTCAGATGGAAGGAAATATTGTTTTTTCTTCAGTCAGTTAATGAAAATATAGAAAATACGCTAACTAGGGGAAATGACGTCAAATATATATGCGCACGTGGAAATTTACAGAAGCTTCGTGGCTGAATTCCTTTCCATCGGGGAATTTTTAGCTATTTAGGCAGGTTCAAAGAGGGATACACGAAGAACAACACTTCAGATGGGAGGAAATAATATTCTTCCTTCAGTCACCTATAAAAATCATTCAAATACGCTAACTACGGGAAATGACGTCAGGGATTACGCCAACGGAAGATTCCAGAACCTTGGTTCTGAATTTGGATCATTCGGAAAAATCTCGCGCTTTCTCGCCGTTTTAAGCAAGTTGAAAGAGGAACACGGGAAGAACAACGTTTCAGATAAGTATAAATATTCTTATTCCTCCATTAAGTGAACTAAATAAAGCAAATACGCTATAAACTACGGGAAATGACGTCACTAATGTATTCCTCCACCACTAAGTGAACTGGAAGGTGGACTCGCCGCCCTCCACCCTAACACAGTAGTCGTTTGTCAGTCATGATGGATTCCACTGCTTCTCTTCCTCGGTGCTCTGATTGTGACCTCGGACTCCTCGACTTTTTCCATAAGTACACAGGGAAGGCACGAGACCTGTTTGATGTGTGCGTACGACACAGACTAATTCTCGACGCCAAGAATTGCGAGCGTTGCGGAAAACCTGCCGGTACATGTAGGTTGTCTTGCCTTTTAGTATACCTGCTTTGTGTCACCTCAGTCTTGTTAGGTAGGTGCATGAACCATTCTGTGTACATTTTGTTTCTAATCTTATAAATAGCTATCACAACATCTAAAAACAACTTTCTGTTCAATTTCGAGGCAGTTCATCTGTGTAATGAAAAGTGCTCTCCCAGTGCATATTTTGGCAGCAAAGTTTTGTAATTTTTGCACCAGCTTCATTAATGTATTGTTGGTGGTGCCATACAATGGAAGGCAATAGTTGATTATACTTAAAACAAGTGACTGTACCACTGTTTCACGTTTGCCGCATCCAATTTGTCTTTCGTTCTGTTCAAGAAGAGAAGCATTCTTAGTTTTTTTATGAGTTTCATTGATGTGTATATTAAAAGTTATATGAAGCTGTATGAAAGTCTATGTGTACGCCGAGATTTCTAACGTGTTTACAAGATATGATGGAAGTGTAATCAAAGATGACGTTTTTATTAAAGTATACCTTTGCCAGAGGGGGTCGCTTGTGCCGCTGTGAAGTCAGGGAGTGTGTCCACCACACCAGTATACGGAAACTGTATCATCCGCAAACATATTGTATCACCTCGCATCCATGTATCTCCTCAGCCAGGTTGTTGACAAAAATAGTGAACAAAATCGGCCTTGAGGGATTACTGTACGTACTTTATCAATGTAGTTGGGGACCTAGTGATAACATTTTTCTTTTTCTTTGACTTCTGTTATCTAAGTAGTATAGTCTGGAAGCCAAAATTAATCCACATTGATTTTTGTTAGTATTCTATTTAGAATATTAAAGTTCACATGATCGAAGGATTTTGATACGTTGCACACCGCCATAGAGGGATGTTTTCTTTTCCTCCATTTTATTGGAAAGTTTATAATATGTAAGTGGAATTAGCGCGGTCTCTGTCGATCATTTCTTGCTAGAGAGGTGTTTGGTTGGTTCTAAAGAGTATTTTTCTTTCTTCCGAGAATTTATGAGAGGATGAGTAGCAGCGATATTCAGTGACAATTTCTAACATCAATCTTGTCTCCATCGACAGGACGGTGTTTTGTTTCCATATAGCGGGGAACGTCTCCGTAATTATTCAAGTGTTTTCATGGTGGTGATATACAAGATAGTGACTGGGAGAGTCTTGTATATATCGCAATGTAATGCCGTCTGAGCGGCAGAGTTAGTTTTCTTCAAGTATTTTATAGTGAGTATTACAGTATTCATATCAGCAGTACTGGGTATGGAAAGTGGTGCACAATACGGTGTGGACTACTATAACTTTGACTTGCTCTACTTTGGTTATTTTGTGGTGTTTGAAAAGTGCGTTCTTCCACATTTATGAAACGTTCACTTAACCTTCCTGCCATGTTAGATTCGTTTTCAGTTTTTTTTTTTTTTTCTGGGCTTAAATTATTTTACAACTTTACATGTGGCAGCTGAATTTCCTCGCCAGTCGTTATTTTTTTTATTCCCAGTAGTACGATTGTTCAGAAGTTTTTAGTAATGATTTTATTGTTTCGCTTATGTTTGTACTGCTCTTGTAGTAATGCATTATTTCGATCTAGTTTCAGACGTGCTTGAAGAGTGTTTCCTGTCGCCATAGCTGAGTGAATTTCGTCGTTGATCCAGGGAGCAAAAGGTTTCTTCCTTACCGGGATGACAAAAGGGGCGCTGTGGTCAAGACAGTCTGTGAGTACTGATGTCAGTCTGTGCCTAGATAACCATGTCGTCTGTGGAGGAGATTGTTGACGGTAGCAATTAGTAAAGCATTACATAACTATCTTTGGTGTATGTAGCGAGATGGCGAAAAGTTTTCATCATTGGAGTGCGATTAGGTTGGTGATAACCATAGCTTTTAGAAAATCGTGATCAGCAATATTACTGGATGTTACATCTTTGTGAAGTATAGTGTTTGGTTTGTTGGTGACTAGGATGTCTAGAAGTGTGGCTGACTGTGGCGTGACGCAGGAAAATTTGTCAATCATCTGGTGTAAACTGTTCAAGTTAATTATGGCATTTAGTTTGTTACTTTTAGATAACTTCTAGATCATTTTCATTATGTAGAACACCACATCTCCTTTAATAAACCTCATCCATTCCTCACCGAAACCCAGGTGTATGATGCAACTTTTGTAGCCCCTTTTCTGTTCCCTCCTATTTGTATCTTCATTTTCGTTCAAAGCTGGATGTGTCTATGTGTGCAACTACTAGTCTTGACTTGCGCTCGTTCCCACGCACTTGAATCTTCAGTGTTTTCCTTCATCTGGCTACAACTCTCTAAGTAAATTTATCTGTGTTGTCTACCTCTCACCTAACAGTCTGTTTCTCTATCCCTTCACTGAGATCTCCATCCTTGGAAATTTCAATGTTCACCACTAGCTTTGGCTTACCTCTCCCTTCACTAGCCATTCTGATGAACAAGCCTTCAACATTACTATTTTTCATGACCTAGAGCAACTGGTGCAACATCCTATTCATATTCCTGATTGTCTTGGTGATACACCCAACATTTTTTACCTTTTCCTAATCCCTAGTCCTTCTATGCTCTTCTCCATTGAGCTACATCGATCACAATCTTTTTATTTTTTATTTTTTTGTTATTCACCGCTGTTCCCACTCTTTTGGCCGATTTCTTAAATGGTGAAAACTTAGAATACCACATTGATAGTTGGCTAGACACCTACAAATGGATCTCTAAAACGCATCTGACGGCGGTTCTGTGTATGTCAAGGATTCCACGCTATTGGAACATTCATGTGTTGAGCCATTGTAGCGAGAAGTCATATTCCACTGAGAAATCGTGTACCACCCAAATGCGCATGCACAGAGGACATAACATAACATAACATAACATAAATAATAGGATAACAAAGGGCCACCAGGGCCCATCTAGGTTATCCTGTATCAGTCGCACAGCGACCTCGTCATCAGTACTTAAAGATACACTTACAAGTACACAATACATTATATACTAATTCTAAATATTTGGCCCATTAACAGGGCTAAGTCCTGCAGCGAATTCCTCTACAATCTGTGATCCCCATACATGGGGATCATGTCTTGTTTAACTATAGTAAATTTCTTATAAAACTATCATGCAGCACTATACATAATTATAAATAATAAATTTAAGTGCTTATCTAATCTGTTTTTAAACATTGTCAAACTAGTGCTATTTACAACCCTCTCTGGCAATGCATTCCAGAAGTCTACCACCCTATGACTAAAGAAATATTTTCTTATATCTAACCTGCAGCCTTGCTTTCTAATCTTCCTGCCATGATTTCTAGTCCTACTTCCTCCTCTAAGGTAAAGAAAGATCTCACATCTATGTAGTTTGTATCTGAGAACATTTTAAATAACTCTATCATATCCCTCTTATACATCTCCTCTCAAATGAAAACATGTTTAATTCCTTTAATCTATCTCTATACTCCAGGCGCTTTAATGCTGGTATCATCCTAGTTGCTCTTCTCTGAACTGCTTCTAACATGTTGATATCCTGCCTATAATGGGGTGACCAGGCCTGTATGCAATACTCTAAATGGGGCCTAACATAGGAATTATATAAGCTACGCACCACTTCCTTACTTTTATAACTAACTTTTCTATTTATAAAACCCAGGATCCTATTTGCCCAATTTCTTGCTTCTAAACATTGCTTTGAAAATTTCATAGTCCTGTCTATCACTACTCCTAAATCCTTTCCCTCCTCTACTGCCTCTAGCCAACATCCCTCCATCTCATAGCTAAAGTTTGTGTTGCCTTTACCTAAATGCATAACCTGACACTTTTTAGAATTAAACTCAATCTGCCACCTGTCTGCCCATGCTATCAGCTTGTCCAGGTCTCGTATTCTGTAATTGTCCTTTTCACCGTGTACTGCACATGCTATCTTAGTATCATCTGCAAACTTTGATACTTTGCTACTAATTCCTATATCTAAATCGTTAATGTACACCAAGAAAAGAAGAGGTCCTAGCACTGATCCTTGGGGTACCCCACTAACCACTTCCTTCCACTCAGACATTGCCCCATTTAATACTACTCTCTGTTTCCTATCAGAAAGCCATTCACTAATCCAATCAACTAACCTACCCCCTATCCCATGTAGTCTCAATTTGTACACTAGCCTCCTATGCGGTACCTTATCAAACGCCTTGCTAAAATCTAGATATATAACATCTATGCTATTTCCATCATCTAACTCCTTGGTAATATATTCTAAGATATCGAGCAAATTAGTAAGACAGGACCTCCCTGATCTAAAGCCATGTTGGGTATCTCTAATTAATCTATTCTCATTTTATATCAATATTTTCTAAAGCTCTTAAACTACTCGTCGCACTGTTTGTAACAGGATTTCCTATTCTTTCCCTAGTAAATACTGAAGAAAATTGTTCATTCAATAATTCTACAATGTCTTCATTTTGATCCACTACTACACCATCTTTTCTGAGTGGTCCAATCCTATCCTTATTTCTTTTATCACTGACCTTGTAATAACTATATAATTTTTTGGGGTCTTTACTCCCAGCTCTAGCTAGTTTTATCTCTGCCTGCCTTTTACTTTTTTTTATAACCTTACTCGAATCATCCTTGACCTGTCTGTACCTAATCAAATCTACATCTTCCCCACTTTTCTGCAACTCTTTATATGCCCTCTTCTTCTCTCTGATCTGTCTACCTATCTCGTGAGTCCACCATAATGGCTTCCTGTTTCTCTGCCTTATATCTTTGTAAGGGATACACTGCATCACTATACTCTTTACTACAACCTTAAAAATATCCCACATCTCCTGTGCAGTTTTATTTCCAAAACTATCTTCCCAGTTTACCTCTCCTAATAACTGACATAACCTACCATAATTGCCTTTCTGATAGTTTGGGACTCTAGTCTTATTCACTATATTATCCCTACTGGAATTAATGATAAATCTAATTATATGATGGTCACTGTTTGCTAAAGTCTCTCCTACCTCAACTTCCTTTAAACAATGCTCAATATTTGTTAGTACTATGTCTAAAACCTTCCTCCCCCTAGTAGGTTTATCTACCATCTGCACTAAATAGTTATCCTGAAAACTTTCCATAAACTTATTTTCACTAGCATCTCCTACCATCCTCTCCCAGTTTACTGACTTAAGATTAAAATCCCCTAAGATAATTGTCTGACTAGTACACCCCTATTTATCTCATCTACCATAAGGTTGTCTACATCTGCTGACTGGTTAGGTGGTCTATAAAAGCTCCTACTCTAATAACCTTACTTTTGTTTACTCTAACATCCAGCCATAAGGACTCTACTGTTATCTACCTTAATACCATTAACCTGACTGGAAATGAAGGATTTTTTTACATAAATAACTACTCCTCCACCTATCCTACCAATTCTCTGGTGTAAATACATAATGTATCCATCTACTTCATATTCTTTCCTATTTTCCCTAAACTTTTCCTCATTTACCCATGCCTCTTTGACACATACAACATCTAAGTCCTCCTCAACTATATAACTAGATAACTTGTCCTTGTTCCTAAGACTCCTGGCATTTACATAAAAACATTTAAGTCCTGCTACCTTCCTAGATGCTATCTCCTTATTTGGAATCCTAATCTTATTCTCTCCTATTTGCATCTGGAAATCTTTCCTAATCTTTTCACTATCTCTATTTATCCTATCTAATTTATATCTAACATCTTTCTTCTGGAATGCATTTGCTACCTCATCCCCTACACTCCATCCCAACTCTCAACTGTCTGCAGACGTATGGTTCATTCAGGGCTGGGTGCAAGATCCAAGAAGCAGGACGCTGTGTATGTTGCTACAAACAACCTTTATACTAATTTCCCACCCGCATAGCAAACCTCATCAAATGACATCACAAAGTTTCGTTGCTGTTGGCGGGTGGAAGATGCTAGCCGGCCTAAGAGTTTTCTTTGGCTGCTAGGACTGGTACGTCATTACCGTGTCATCATGAGGACAGGCAGCCAATCATAAGACAGCTTTTATGTTATCCCTACTCCAGGGCTGAGGAAATCATATGGCATGCTTCACAAACACCGATACAGCATCACGTGCCCACAGGTACTACTCAACACAGTCAGCAGTCCTCACAGTACTTTCATCATGGCTAATGAACCCCAAAATAAAACAAGGACACAAAGATTCACTGACATTGAGACTTTAACATTGGTAGAGGAGGTGTAGTGTCTGGGGTGTGATTTCAGGCAGGCAGTAAACCGAAATCAAGACAAAAAAAAATTAAATTAAATTATAATATATATATATATATATATATATATATATATATATATATATATATATATATATATATATATATATATAAAGATTCTATTAATTTGAAATTATAACATCATTCCAATTAACAAGAAAATTTATTTTATTATAAGTGTTTATTAGAAGCCATAAATCTTAATTTGACAAAAATTTACGCTAGATGAAAATAGTGCGTTTCGTCTGACTCAAGATGACGTAAATTAAAAACGACGGAAATCGTCGAAGACAACAGAAAAAGTACTAGTGTGACGCTGCCTTAAGTGGTGGTGGGACGTACATACACTCCTGCCGTTACTCGAGTTGTAGGCGAGAGGCGAGTTGTAGGGTAGTGTGATGCAGGAGGGCATGGGAGTAAAAGCTGCTGCCTAGCAGGATCAAGAGATTGCTCGCACGGTCGGTTTGAATACGCTTGGGGGCAGCTCCGGATAGTAGTGAATTCCCACAGACTCAGTAACCTCACTTCTGCTTCTTTCGCCGCACAACAGTGGCACTTCATTCTGCCATTTGTTCCCACAGATCCAGTACACTCACCTCTGCTTCCTTTGCCTCGCTTCACTCTGCTACTGTCCCAAATTCTCAAGCTGGCCAAAAGCTTGCCTGATCAGTCTGTCCCACTTACTAGTGTTTTTGCTTTGTAAGTAGCATTCCAAGGGCACAAACACTGGCTATCTCAGTATGGAGTTGTCGGTGTTGGTCAATAATTTACTTTTTTTTTTTTTTTTTTTTTTTTTTTTTTATTGTGAAATATTCATTTACTACAAAATATTTCTGGACAATTTCAGCTTATCATGAAATCAAGAATATATTAACAGTATATAACTTGTACTAATCACTAAACAATTAATCTGTATTCTTTCTCTTCCTCAACAGTTTTCTGAAGTGGCAAGAAAATGTAACACAAACTGTCTACAACTCTACATTGATGTGGATTTACCAGCTGCCAAAATTTCCCTACACCATTTGAACCAGCATCCTGCCTGTCCAGGATGCCCTCTCTAACTCATCCAATGGAAAGGACAAGTGGCTCCCATTTGCCTAAGAAACTGGTTGGATCAACAGTTTCACTAGTTTCTCTAAATCAGCTAGACCAGCATCATTCCTACTCCTCCATTGCTCAGTACTAAAGAGAATGACAAAAGTGGCACACAGGAAGTGTGAAATGGGCCTTTAAAAACTGTAAATCTGAAAAAAAAAAAAAAAAAAGGTCTACAATATGCCTAAAAACCTTAAAAAAGTCCATACTAAGTCAAAGGTACTCCAAAGACTCTCTAGAGATATTAATTGTAGGAGTGTAACAATTACTATATTATAAAAAGCTAATTCACGAAAAATCTTTATTAACAAAAATTTCTCCAGTATTTTTTATTTAGTACAGCTTTTTTATACTTGTTAGGCATTTTTTAAGCCACTTTTGTCGTCTTGAACATGAAGGTTCTAGTAACATCTTCACCTTTCTTGATAACCATTTCCAACATTTTTCCATATTACTTTTTCCCTAAAGTGTATTTGCAAAAACTTTAACAGGTACTGTATCAATCAATCTGTGGAAAAAATACCCTTTGAGGCTAAACAAACAGCTATATATCACATCATCCATGGTCTTAGGGTACAGAAACAGCAAGCGATTTGCTGGGAAGGTAGAGAGTAGCAGGATGCCTACTGGGTCAAGGCAAGAACAAGCACATTACTGAATACCAGTGGGTATACTCAATCACGGGGGACACAAGACAGGTAATGCTGGTGATTGGCCTCAAATCAGCCTCGTTGAGCAATCGCTGATTTGACACAAAGTCATACCAGCAGTACCCCTTGATCTCGTGAAGGCATCTAGTACCAAAGATATCAATTCACCTCTTCAGATCGGTGTTCAGCGTCCATGTCTCACAACCATAGAGTAAGGCAGGGATCACCAGCAACCCGAAGATCCAAATCTTCATCTGTCTGCACAGGTATCGACAACCCCAAATACTCGCGTTGAGCAAGTCCATAACGCCATGGGCCAGGCCAATCTGTCGTACAACTTCCTGGTTCGACCAACCATCATTACACACTATCAAGGTGTGTGAAATTTTCCGAGATCTCGTGTCCTTGCCATACAGACTGTACCGTTTCATCTAGTAAGCCTCCAAACACCTGAACCTTGGTCTTGTCAGAAAACCTGCAGTCCCAAGGGCTTCTCTTTGAGCAGTGCCTCTTGAGCCATTACCAGAACCTTCAGTGACTCAGCAAAAATTATTGCATCATCAGCAAAAACAAGATCTGTAATATTACTAAGTATTACTGACAGATGCTCCACAATGACTTTGATCTGCAACTCTGCCTGGTATCCAGTCCATGTGAGTGCTGAAAAGTGATGGAGCAAGCACCTTGCCTGGTACGCTGAGCAATAATGTTACACCACAGTACTTGTCGCAGTCCTGATGTTCCCCTTTACCCTCCCAGATAGAGATGACCAACTCTTTTCCAGTCAAGGGTAATGGTACCTGAATGCCATACTGCAGTCAAGACAGCATGCAACCCACGGATCATGGCCTCACTCCCCACTTTGAGCACCTTCGCACTGATGTTACAGATGCTAGCTGCCTTTCCATCCCTCAACTTTGCCACAGCCTCTTTGACATCATCAATGGGTGGGTCTAAGTCCAGCATCTGTAACCCTGTAGTTTGGAGCTGTCCACTTGGAGGATCATCCACTGTGAACAGGTGCTCAAAGTACTCAGGATGCAATATGCCCATTTGCATCCAATACAAGGCAACCATCTGCTTTTTAGATAGTGCTCGCCTGAGATGTAGACTTAGAGCGGAGTTTCTTCAGACCTCAATAGGCAGGTCGGAGGTCATTAGCATTTAAATGAAACTCAGCATCCTCAGCAAGACCCCTGACATACCTCTCCTTGTCTCTCCTCAGAAAAGCTCTAGTCCTATGTGACAGAGCCCTGTACTGGTCACAGTTCCCAGCAAATCTGGCAGCACGACTCCTCAATACTGTTCAGCATCTCTTCTGAGGTGAAGCCACTCCATGACCTTGGGCGCTCCCTAACGCATTCTTTAGCAGCCTCAAGAGTCTCACGTTTGAAGATATCCCATAGCTCTACCGGGTCGGGTCCTCAAGGGTGTCAAGCACTGGAAATTGTCACTGCATATTCTTGTGCACATGTCAAGTCCTTCAGTTTCTCAAGATGAAACACAGTGTTGTCACATCTTAGAGGCTTTCTGGACTTGACATGCAGTTTTGTGTAGCAACAAGAAGCCTGTGATCAGTCACAAAGAACTTGGCACTCCAAAAAATCCTGCAGTTCTGGAGGGTCCTCTAACAAGGATGTGGTCAATCTCCTTCACTACCCGTCTAGCATTGCTATACCAAGTCCAGCGGTGCAGCACTGGTCTCTGATACTAGGAACCTGCAATTCTCAACTTTCTGGATCTTGCAAGATTCAGAAGAAAAGAGCTGTTGTCGTTCCTGGTACCAGACCCATGAGGACCAACACAGCACATAGCTGGCTCTCTCAGTGCCCGTGACAGTATTAAAGTCGCCTGAGACAATAACTGCATCATGACAGGAACACTGGTCTAGTACCGAGTCAAGTTTGGCATAGAGCACCTCCTTCTCTTTAGTTTCACACCTCTCAGTAGGAGCATATACTGCAACAACAGACATGAAGCCTAAACTATGCTTCTGCCTTAGTTGCATTATATGCTCATCAACTGGAGTAACCTCTACAACAGATGACTGCAGTCTGTTGGAGATGCCTATGGCTACCCCCCTTGCCATACTAATAGTATGAGCTCGGAGGATGATCCTCTTGAGAGGCTCAAAATGTCACAGGAGCCCACACGAAGAACCCTTTGAAGGTTTGCCCCAGGAATGTTCCAATGGTTGCAACCCTGACAGCACCCCCAAAGCTGAAAATAGGGAGAAGGGGATCCTCCTGTCCCTATCAGGATATAGGGATCTTGCAAGCTTTCCCCCTGCATCCATCATATGGGTAGGCAAACTCCTCTGTGGTACCTTGGCACGCAAGAGGTTGCAAGCCCCAGCCCAACCAACTAGGTCAACCTTAGGCAGGGACACTGATATCCCTGAGTGGAGACAGATATTGGGTAAGCTTGGAGGAAACCCACTATGTGCATCCAGTATGGCCACTCACATTCAATAACTTGTTTGTCCTTGCCTCTAAAATGTTAGTCATCCTGCCGCTACTCTCTACCCTCCCAGTGAATGGCATGCAGTGTCTGTACCCTTACACACGAGCGACTCTGTGGCACCACATTGTGGTAGGGATGTAGCTCTCACGAGTTTCCATTATTTAGGAGTTGTCCTGCACACATGAGCGTCCGTGGCAAGCAAATGTGGTGAGCTGTCACTCATCCCTGCCACAGCATAGCGCAACTTTGTGTTGAGGATTCGCACACACGAGCAACTGTGGATGAGCGACAGACAAACAAGTGACTGCTACGGGCAGTAAGTCACATACTAAACGTGGCACCACAAAGTCACACTTGTGCTCCTGGCCTTAGCCTTAGGCTGGTTGCACACACGTCACTTTTTTGTGGTCAGCGGCCACTACCATAAATGATCCAAATAAAACACAACGCACACATTTCTATACCTGCATACACACAGACCACTTTCTTGTGTTGACCACAAAATAGTGGTGAGTAGTGGCAGGTCGTTCCATTTTCCTGACCACAGTAGCTAGCGATAAAAACGTTTATTTCCAGTGGCAGCATGCACATAAGCTACTTTTAGTTGCCACCATCTTGTCGCCCGCATCACAGTCAACTTATTCCTTCCATGAGTGAAGAGGGTGGAAGACATGTTTGAGTTGTTTGACTGTTGTTAAGCATTGATTGCAGAGGTTGAGAAACAGGACAGGACCCTATGATTTCCAGCTGTAGTCACCGACTGGAGTAATCTCTTTCACCTGGAGAAAGAAATGAGAAAATTAACAAAATATACTTTACTGAAAGAAAAACATTGTTATTGTTTATCAGTGTTTGTGAGTTTGTCTGTCTCTTTGTATGCTACAAACATGTGTGTTTGTATATGATTGTATGTGTTAACATGTATATATGTAAGTAAAGTAAGTGTGTGTGCGTGTGTTTGTGTGTGTAATAATAACAAATATAGTATATTTCTTTCTCATATATGATGATACTGACCTCATCAGTGGCTGTTACTGAATGGCTCTTTTGCAAGGTGCACCTACTCACCACTTTTCATGGTTATCAATTTTTGTTGCGGTCACTCTTCGTTGCGACCACTGACCACAAAAAAGCGTCTTGTGTGCACCCAGCCTTAAGCCCATCAACCGCTAATGAAAAAGATAAACATGGGCAACTCTACCATACACCAAGGGCTTGGAAATGACCACATAATTTCACACTAAGGCCAGACAATAATGTACGAAAGTTTACTCCTACCCATAATGAGACTAATTTCTACACCAGTGTTGTCCAAACTGGTCCCTGGGAGTATGCAACATAGATCATAAGGCTGGGTGCACACAAGCCAGTTTTTTATGGTAAATGGCCACAACAAAAAGTGGCAGCCACAAAATATGGTCGCCACGAAAAGTGGTGAGTAGGTGCACCTTACACACAATCCATTCGGCAACAGGCACTGATGAGGGCAGTCATCATATAATAAGAAAGACATACTCGTATTAATATTTAAACGCACACATGCACACACTTACATATTATACACAAATACACACATTAACACATACAGTCATAGTGAGAAGTGGTGACAGCAACGAGTGTGCATAGCTTTAAAGAAAAATTGGATAAGTGTAGATATGAAAACGGGGCCACACCAGCGTAAAGCCCAGGCCCTATAAAAACTACAACTAGGTAAATACAACTAGATAAATAAACACACACACACACACACACACACACACACACACACGAGAGACACGGTAGAGGATGGACGCACTGGCGCCGTTCCGACAATCAGCTGATCTTCACTACATACC
Source organism: Portunus trituberculatus (assembly GCF_017591435.1). Taxonomy (NCBI): domain Eukaryota; kingdom Metazoa; phylum Arthropoda; class Malacostraca; order Decapoda; family Portunidae; genus Portunus; species Portunus trituberculatus. The sequence goes on from NC_059270.1 coordinate 10,169,446, forward strand.
GGTTGTACAGTTTTTACAGTGGCCTGGGCAGGTAGTGTGGACTCATTTTTTTTTCATGCAATCAATTATTAAGGAATGATAAGTGAAAAAGAGATTCCATCAAAATACAGACAGGAATGATAAGTGAAAAAGAGATTCCATCAAAATACAGACATGAGATTAGAGAAGGAATGAAAGCTGATGATGACTATGCTGGTGTGGGTGAGCGTGTATTCGAAGACTTCGATACGACGACTACTTCACTACTAAAGTGAGTGTTAAATATTGAATATAAACTAGATAAATTGATAAAGGAGAAGATGGAAATAGAAAGGATAAAAAAAAGTGGAAGAAAACGAAGCTAGGCTAAGAGCGGAAAACGAAGAACTTAAAAAGGAAGTAGCTATCTACAAAAAGCAGATGGAAGAAGGACTTGGTAAAGCTGAGAAAGAAAAGGAGAAGCTGAAAGATCTAGTAAACACGGAAGAGGAAAGAGTACAGAACGTGATTAAAAAAGAAGTACAAGCATGGAGAGTCCAAGATAAGAAAGATAAGGCTGATTTTCAGGAGGTGATTCAAGAACAACTTAAAGAAAATATGACAAGCAAAATGATAGGAGTCCTCAAGACAAAAGAAAATTTAGTAAGAGAAATTGCAGAAAAAAAGTGTAGTCGTATTTGGAATAAAAAAAAAATATAAAATATAGACCAAAAAAGAGAAAAAAGAAATGAAATCAGTCAAAGACCTACTGAAGAATCTAAACGACGAAGATAGGCAAAACTTGGAAGAGGAAGTAGAAGAAATAAACAGAATGGGACCATATCAAGAAGGAAAAATGAGACCAATTAAAATACAACTAAAATCACAAGCAGCAACAGAAGAAATATTATATAGAACAACTAAACTTAGAGAAACGGAAGGTTGCAGGGATATCTATATAAAGAAAAATAAAATGAGGAAGAAAGGAAGAGATACAATGAACTGGCAGCAGCAGTAAGGGAAAAGAATAATGAAAGGTCAGAAGAGGAGAAGGCGGCATTTTTTTGGAGAATTCTAGGAGCTCTGAGCTCACTCCGTGATGGGAAAGACTGGCTGATCTCTCTCTCTCTCTCTCTCTCTCTCTCTCTCTCTCTCTCTCTCTCTCTCTCTCTCTCTCTCTCTCTCTCTCTCTCTCTCTCTCTCTCTCTCTCTCTCTCCATACCTGAACACCAACTCAGAGAGAAGTGCGGTGGTATTGAGAAGTCCATCATCCTCCTGTGCAGTGCTGTGAGGTGCTCTGTGTTCCTTTTGTGGTCTCTTGCCAGCATGACTTGGCGGTGGTGCCCAGGCAGGACAGCACACTCGTTCCCTTGGTTGAAATACAGCAAATGCTTTCCTTTTTGCAGTGTACCTGGGGTGATGGGAAGGGGTAAAAGTTATGAGGGAAATGTTTAGAGGGATGAATGAGATATACGTAAGGGGTGAATAAGAAAGAAATGAAGGATAAGAGATATAGGGAGGTGAGTAGGTAAGACTAAGAGCAATGAAGGACATTGATAAGAAAGAGGTAAAAATAAGAGGAGAATTAGGATAAAGCATGAGAAAAGGAGTTATAAATAGAAATAAAGTATGCTCTCTCCAAATTTCTATACAAAGTCTTATGTTTTTATTCAAATATTTACCCCTTTCTCTCAAAACTTTTCTCCATAAGAATACTTTTTGATAATCACACTCTCTCAGAACTCCAGTATATAATACCACACCTTCCCTAACAATCCTTAATTCTAATTCTACATGTATATGGGATAATAAAATACTTCAAATGGTTTTCCTCCTGCCTCTTCCTGTCACCTCAACTTGGTCTGAAGAATAACATGCTCCAGTGGAATTTTGATGACCTCAGGGACAAAGAAGACACTCATGGCTTGGCGCACCTCAGAGGAGTAGAGATTGAACCCTTCCCCGGCTTGCACCATGTCTGCCCGCCCAGTCCTCAGCTGGCTGTTGGAATTAGAGATCCAGTAATTTCATAGCACACTGAGGTTTGTTCTCTTGTATCTGGGTGGAGGTAAGGCAGGAGGGTTTAAAGGTGGTGTTACTGTTCTGGTTGAGTGAATGTATGTTTTTTTTTTTTAGTTATGTGTTGTTCTTGGGGAAGACTAAGTTGATTTGATGTAGCTGTGTGGAATTAAAGCAGGAAGTTTAAAAGAAGGTAAGGTGGGTTTAGTTGATGTCTGCTGGTGTTCTGGTTGAAAGAAGGTACGTTTTTGGGGGTTTGTTTTGTTTTGGGAAGAATTAAGTTGTTTTGGTGTTCTATTCAGGAGTGAAGGTAAGGAAGGAGGGTTTAAAGGGAGGTAAGGTTAGTTTGGTTGGTGTGTGTTATAGTTCTGGTTGAGAAAGGTTTTGTCTTTATTTATTTGTTTTGGTGTTCTATCTGGGAATAAAGGTGAGGCAAGAGGGTTTAAAGGAAAGTAAAGTTTGTTAAATGAAGTGTGTTACTGTTCTGGTTTGTTTTGTTTTGGGGAAGAATTCGGGTTTGTTTAGGTGTTGAAGTTGAGTGGGTGAAGTAGGACAGGTAAGTTTAGAGGAGGCAATCAAGTTGGCAATGGTGAAGGGAAGCAAAGTTATAATGAAATGCAGTGCTTTTGATAACAAAGATAGGAGTGAGATAAAATACAGTTGGAACAGAGCACATGAAATATCTGAGCTTGGAACAGAGCACATGAAATATCTGAGCTAACTAATACACCAAAGAAGGACTTTTGCTAAAGACAGCAAACTTAATATTTCACTTGGATAGTAACAAAACTAATATTTGTAAAATTTACAATTCAACTGCTGAACTGGGAGAACAATGTGCGAGAAAGAAACAGGTAAGAGGAAAACAAGATTATATCACAGAAAAAAAGAACCACAGTTCTTAAGTGTAGCAGTAGTAAAGAAGGTAAAAAGCAGAATAAGAGAGAGAGAGAGGAGAGAATGCTCATCCAATAAATAATAGAAGCTTGTCATAGTAAACCTTCATCATAAAACATGATATACGAGCATGTATACAAATATTTACAAGTATTTACAATCATTTCTCTACACAAGATACTACAGCATGCACTACCTTCTTGTAATAAAAAAAAAGTATTATTCTAAGCATGAGACCCACACAAATTAACAAACATACATACATACACTTACATATACCATAATTAACATTGGAATTATATACTACATACATATCATATTCTTATAATACAATTCCTTTCATGCTATGTTATACCCTTTTTGTCTTGCTAGTTTAATTTCCTGTTACTTTAATTTCCTGTGACAATAACAATGACATTTACTCATCACATTCATCATTGCTAAGTCTTTTCATCCAGTCATCTTTATTTCCTATTCACATTGAGAAATTGTCTATCCATCTATTAACTAATGTGAGATCGCCAGGCTGATATACAGATAGATCATTTTTGTCACCATGAACAGGATATAATGAAGTTAAGGGGAGTAGCAAAACCCATTCATATTAACTATCTATTTTTTCCTCCTGGATTTCAATATTAAAGACATTAATTTCGTTACTCTCATCTCTATTGCTATACTAAGTAAAAATTTACCCTATTTTCTTAAGTATTAATCCTTTCTTATTAAATTTCAATGTCAAAAACTTTTTTATTTTATTTCTTACCTCTAGTCTTCTATTATTTTCATTCCCTTGTCTCTCTCTTTCTCTATTTAACCATCCATTATCTTCACATGCATGTGGACACTTATGTCCACATGCATGTGAAGATCTTAGGTTTCAATAGAATTTCCACATTTCCTAACTAGCTTCTATATTACAATTTCCTTTCATCACCTATCCCTCAGCATTCCATAAATTTCTTAAGTACACAATCATAACTGATCTTAATTTTCACTACAATACCAATTTACTACACAAACAAATTTGTACTTTCAATATCCATCATCAAACCATATTTCCAAAACTATCCACCTTTAGCTATTTACTCCTGAATTTATCCAAGTCCAGAAACATCACTTGGTCTTAATTTTCACTACAATGCCCACTAACTACACATACATACTAATACTTTCAATGTCCCTCATCAAACAACATTTCTCTCACCATCCACCTCTTACTCCACATATTTTCAAGGTAAATAAGCATAATCTTAATTTTCACTACAATTCCTACTTATTACATATATACACTTATTCTTTCAATGTTCCTCATCAAACTACAACATTTCCTGAACCATGCACCTATTACTCCCATACTTTCATAGATATACAAAAACGAGTCTTAATTTTCACTACAATGCCCACTTCCTTTCAATATCTCTCCTCCTCCTCTCTTAACCTGCTTACCCTTGGCTTTTGATCCTGTGACTCCACCAGCATGCTGACAAACATCACAAGGTCATCACAGGTGTTAGCCTGAGGAGATGTTGCATGCAAGCCTAGTGTCTCCCTCAAATATTCTATCACCTACTCCATCGCCTCCTGCAGCTTCAAGAAAAACTGCAATGTCCTGGAAAAAATTGTAGGGGTTTCAGTGCATGATATGGTGTAAAATGATAGGTATTATCAATTAATGAGGTGATTTGAAGGTTCTAGCAGAGATTATACACAAAGAAAAACTTCATATAGGTGGTATTGATTGATGTAAAGTGATAACTAGGTGGTCCAGGGATTTCTTGAATTATGCTTTCCTGAAGGGATCGTATAATGTATAAATCACACAGAGTGAACATGGTTACTAAGCTAATCTGTATACTAACAATGAACTTAAAGCAGACAACATGGTGGTGGTACACATTGAGAACACTTGGTGACACCTAGTGTTCACATCAGGGAACTAAACCAGCCACACAACTTGATTTTTTTGACATGTTATTCCAAATAATCTGTGTACCTAGTATGAAAAATTTACTAGGTTTTTTCTTACCTCATGTTATTTCAAAATCACATTCTAAATATATATTTTGTTATGCAAGAGGGAGACTAGCCAAGAGCAAAAAAAAAAAGATAAAAAAGGCACACTTAAAATACTAAATAGAAATAGAAAAATCTTTGTATAGAGAAAAAAAGAAGTGATGGTAAGTGAAAACATCATAGTAACTAAGTGAAGAAGAGTAATAACCAAGGTGATTCACAAAAAATTATAAAAGCTAGAAAAATTGTAAATGTAGCTAATAAAGATAAAAAAAAAAAAAAAGTGACAACAATAGCAACACATATAGCTAGTCCCTAACCTCTCATCCACTGTAAACGACCTATTCTCCAGGCCATCCACACTGACACAGAGCGAGTCATACACTCACCTGTCTGTGACCTAGCAGCTGGCAGCCAGTGAAGAAGGTCACTGTAAGGGACTGCAGCAGGGACAGGTCATGCCCTCCAATCCTCCTGCTGACCCCATCTTTGCTGAGGTGGAGGCACAGCAGGTGGAGGGGCAGTACTGAGGGAATTGGGTGGGGGCAGTGGATGGTGAAGCACACACTCGCTGGTCTTGTCTATGTGTTCCCCTTTCCTCTGTATGAGAAATGCCTATTTTGTTCATTGTGTGGAAGTAGAATGTGGAATATGGACTAAACAAAAAATATTAGGGATTTGAAATGTAATAAGTCAATTGATGTATAAAGTTTGTCACGTGAAGCATAAGCTAATTTAATGTAATTGATTATATCATAACTTAACCTGAATAAATTAAACCAAACACAGACATGCAAACACTGAAATGGTAAATAAACCACATACACACACACACAGCTTATATATATATATATATATATATATATATATATATATATATATATATATATATATATATATATATATATATATATATACCATATTTTATGGCTTACAAGACACACTTTTTTTCCTGAAAAATACCCTGAAAAATACTAGTGCATCTTCCAAGATGAATGTTGTATTGTAAGGCAGCATCCAACCTCAAGTGAGCTTGGACACTTGACAGATAGTGACTTGGATTTGTATGTTGAGTCATTACATTATGATGTTAGCTTAAGTACCATTTAATTTGGCATTTTATATTATGTAAACTCAGTACTTAGGTGTTACAAGTATTTACAATACCATAATCCTTCCTGTAGTCTACTCAGCGTGTGGAGAAAACGGGCCACTCCCTCGTCTCATTGCAACACACACATACATGCACACGAACGCACACACATCATGCCAGGTGCCTTTATACCTTTATTAATAGAACATCCAAATGGCTTACTCACTCAAGCAAGAGTCAAAACCCCACTTGTGAATTGTATTCACATTGATAAAGCCTATAAAGCACAACTGCAAAATAAAATAAATACAAACTGCAGCACTGACGCGTTTGGTTTCAGCGATCGAACAAGTGATTCCGTAATGTAAACAACAGGTCCAAAACATGCCAACGCCCACCACTAAAACAAGAAGAGATGGACTGTTTAACTGTGTATATGTATTTACCTATGGTGTTTTTATTTACATGGTTTTAAATTTGTGGTGAGTACTCCAGCAAATTTGTAATGAGTGGTGAAACAATAGTGTCTTGCAGACTTCTTTTTGTGTTCAGTGGTCGGGTATATGGTGAATGCGTTCTTGTATGAGAAGGACTTTTTTTTCCTTAGAAATTTCTTTCAAATATTAGGGTGAGTCTCCAAGATGCAGCGTCTTGCAAGCCGTAAAATACGGTATATATATACTCAACCCTCATAACAACGGACCTCCCATCAACGGATTTCGGAAACTACGGACAAATTCTGGAGTCCGGTTTAATCTACGGACGAATATTAAAATGCGCGCGATTGTCCGTTCCCGGCAAATTATTGTCTGATAGGTGGCGGGTCAGTCACGTCATCAGCTGTTGGCTGCCAAGTTTTATCTTCAGTCTGTGCTCATGTCATCTATTTCAGGTTATTTGTTGTACCTAATGCTTTGTAATACTGCTTGAATGATCTCTTAATGATTACACAGTATTTTACGTACATTTTATACAGTTTTTTACGTACTTTTGCAAAGAACGTACTTTTGCAATCTACGGACAGGGTCATGCATGCAATATATATATATATATATATATATATATATATATATATATATATATATATATATATATATATATATGCCACAGTCTTCCTCCTCTTCTTGTGGTTGTTTACATTAGTAGGGCACAGTAGGTCTTGTCAGATTTGTGGTGTCTATTAAGTCACATATCATGGGCATCCAATGAGAGCCCACCATGCCAGTAGTTTAGTAAGTGATGCATCAAGGCAAAACTAATCACAAACCTTTGTCTATAGATCCTACAATGAGAGCTTGCCATGCTAAGAATTACTTACATAGTTTTGCATTTGTTTCTCATGAGAGAGGGTGAAACACCTCAGCTTTTAACAGTTGGTAAGTTGCTCTCATCATGGATGTGTACTGCTCGGATTGTGAGTTCAGGCTTTTTTAAGTTCTATCATCGCTACACCAGAAAACACAAGAGTTCAACTGTGTGCATCATGAGTTGATTTTGCTTCCCAAATTGTAAGTAATACCAGATATTACCAGACATTTTTGTGATTTCCTTGAAAGGGTGCAGCACACAGCCTCCTGTTAGCTTATTAGGAGGGAGCAGCTGTGGTGAGCCTACATGCTGTTATTGGTGAGCATTATTGACAATGCTTTGCTACATTTTGTATATAGGTTAGGTTAAGCTTTGTTTAGGGTTTAGTTAGTAACCACGGGGGGTCCATGGGGCTCAGCCACCCTAGTTAGTCTAAAGGTGGGATCCAGTCCAGCCAGTCTACTGTAGAGAGAATCGTTGGCAAATATTTTGCAAAAAAATTTTGAGGGAGCTTCTTTATGAAATACTGGCATTTTTGCCTTACTTTTTTTTAATTGCCTAAAATGATCCCTTTTTATCTTTCCTCACCTAAACATCCCATTTTCTCTAATGGTCCCTAAGCTTGCTGTTCTTGGTGAGAGGATTGGTGATGATAGGAATGGAGGACTTGTTCTATGTAGATATTTCCTTTGCATAATCTAAATATATATATATATATATATATATATATATATATATATATATATATATATATATATATATATATATATATATATATATATATATATATATATATATATATATATATATATATATATATATATATATATATATATATATATATATATATATATATATATATATATATATATATATATATATATATATATATATATATATATATATATATAGTGATAAGTCTTGCAGGCATCAGCATGACCACTGAACAGATGTTTCTTTACCTAGGCAGGCGGTGGCATAGTGGATAAGGTGGTGAGCGTGGGATCGGGCAGACGTCCATGCGTAGGTTCGAATCCCACCACGTACAGCCTTAAAACACTTTGCCATTTGTTGAGTGGTTTAAAGTTACCTACATATCACCATGATACCCAGGTTCTAGGTGGTTACACTCAAGATGAGCTTGGGCGGTGATATGGGCCCTAATATGGGTACCACTATAAATAAAATTGCCTGCGCCACTAATGGGTGGAAGCTGAACAGCGCTTCCCATACACTCTTCAAGTGTGCCTACAGGTGCTATAGGCCTTACTGTAAAAAAAAAAAAAGCCCTCAAATGACTGTTTACAACCAGTCAAGAGCTGTAGTACCAGCTGTCCTCATACAACAAGCTCTACATAACTTGGGGTGATCCTAAACATTTCACGACGTACAATTACCACCGAACTACCATCCAACCACACTAGCAGTCTCCGTTACAAACCGGCGATTACACATACCCATCCGCCGTCGACAAGTAGCCACCCACCTCCGCTGTCAGCCAGCAAAGTCACACACCTTCACCCAAGGTAGCACCAGTAATCTCTAACCACACAAACAAAGCCACCTCAGCACAACTTACCGGATACGGAACACCATTTTACCAACTTTAAAGACAACAGACAAAAACACACAGCCAGTGTTTAAGAATGCTTGATCTTGATCTTGATCAAGATCAAGATGACTGTCAGATCTTGATCTTGATCTTGATACTAAAGGCGACTCGGAATCACTCCTGAGCCGGGCCTTTGGATCGACAGCTCCTGTAGACGACCGGCAGCTCCTGTAGACAAAAAAAAGGCGCACAGAAAAAAAAGGGAAAAAAAAAGAAAAAGGAAACAGGGTCCTTTGCTCTAACCATCTGTACATCTGGCACACCACATTCTTTCCAGAAACTCCTTCACCGCCTCAATCATCCTTTCATTCGTTTCTCTACTCAGTCCCAGCAGCACCACCATCCACTCCCTCCCCGTCTTTTTCACTCTTTCGTTTCTATTATGCCCTAACTCAGTCAACACCACTTGCATCATCTCATACCTGTCTCTGGCATACTTCACACACTCCAGCATCACATGCTCCACCGTCTCGTCCTCTCCCGAGTCACACACCTGGCACACTTTGCTGCACGACTCAGACCACCTGTAACTCCTTGCATTCACATCCATACACTGTGCCCTAGCTCTGAAGAGAAGATCACCACCCAGGCTTCCATCATACCACCTCTCATACATTGGGGCCTCTTTCACCTTGTACCATTCCAGAGTAGTCTTTCATTCCAGCCCATTCCTCCATTCATTCAGTCCCATACTCTTCACATCTCTGTCTATCTCACTCTTCCACTTTCTCACATCCCATTCTGTTCCAACTCTGCCTCCTCTTGTCACGACCCATTCCAGCTCATTCTGATTCACCCCAGCCATTCTCACTGCCCACCCAACCTGTAGACCATTCCTCTCTGTCATTCTCATACACCTTTTCCTCCATTTGCTTCCACTTTCACTCCACAGATACACCTTCCTTGCTATTCTTGCATCATCCATTCTCTCAAGCCTAATCTTGTACCTAAGTGTCGCTTTTATAAGTCTTTCCCTAAAAGAGCTCCATCCCATATCCCCTCTTAAGCCTTCTACTGCCATGTACCTCGGTGCATTCAGTACCAGCCTAGCTACTCTACACTGCCCCACTTCTAAGTTGTCAATTTCACTCTTGTTCAATGCAACAACATCCATACCATACATTATACTGGGGACAGCCACACTCTTCCACACTTCTCTCAGCACGTCATACTTACTTACTCTCATCCTTGCCGCGCTTCCTAAACGACCCACCCACTAGTTCACCAAGCTTATTTTTTCATTCTTTGACTTTTCACACCCATTTGGACTCATCCACATACCTAAGTACTTGTATTCTTGTGCCTGCTTCAACTCATTCTCTCCCAGCCTCCATACTGCATTACATTCGTCCTCCGACCTATTCACAATCATCACCTTACTCTTCTCACTACTAAACCTAACTCCAAAATCTCTTCCATACCCATCAACCACATCCAGCAAACTTTGCAGCTACTCTGCTGACTCACTCATAACCACTATGTCATCTGCATAAAGAAGCACACTCACTCCTGCATTCATCCTTCTCATTCTGGCTACTAACTCCTCTGTGTACAGGCTGAAAAGGGTTGGTGACAAAATACATCCTTGCCTAACTCCTCTCTCACTCCTCACCCATTCTGTTTCTATATCTCCAAAACAGTACTTAGCTCTGGTATCAACATACATGCTACGCACTATGTTGACTATCTTGGCACTCAACCCAATCTTTTCTAGGACTCTACCTAGCATTTCTCTATTCACCCTATCATAAGCTTTCTCTATATCCAGGAAACCCAAATACAATTTACTTCCATCCCTCTTTTTTTTTCTCAATCAATTCATTCAACCACAAACATGTTATCCTCAGCTCTCCTGTCTGCATGGAAGCCATTCTGCTCTTCACCTAATACTCCAGCTCTTTCAATCCACTTACACAATCTGGCATTCAACACCACACTGAACACTTTGCCTACTGTATTGACTAACGCGATCGGCCTGTAATTTTTCAACTCATTCTTACTCTTGTGTCCGCCCTTATGCAGCAGAGTCACCCTGCACTCATTCCACATTCTTGGCACTCTCTCCTCCTCCCACACCTGGTTAAAACGCTCACTCATCCTGTCAATCACATCACCACCTCCACTCTTATACAGCTCATATGGTATTTCATCCGGCCCTGCTGCCTTTTCATTCTTCTGCCTTTTCACACATTTCTCCACCTCCTCCCTACTGATCCTTTCATCCAGTTCATCTGCATTCTTTCTCTCCAGTGTCACACATCCTTCTCTCGCACCAAACACCTCACCTACACCACCCACTTCTTCTCAGAACTGTCTGATTGCCTCTCTCATTCCTTCCTTCTCTGTTACAACTTCACCATTCACCTTCAAACTTCACTGTATCGGCAGCGCCTGTAGGGAAAATAAGAAAAAACACAAACAACAAATAGGGCAATCACCATCTTTCACACCACTAGTTCCTGCATATAGCATGCCACATTCTCTCCAGGAACTCTTTTACAGGCTCAATCATCCTTTCATTCGTTTCCCCACAGAGTCCCAGCAGCACCACCATCCATTCCCTTCCTGTCATCTCCACTCTGTCATGCCCCATCTCCCTCAGTACCACTTGCATCATCTCATACCTGTCTCTGGCATACTTCACACACTCCAGCACCACATGCTCCACCGTCTCATCCTCTCCCACATCACACTGCGGGACTCAGACCATCTATAATTCCTTGCATTCACATCCATGCACTGTGCCCTAGCTCGGAAGAGAAGATCCCCACCCAGGCTTCCATCATACCACTTTTCATACATTGGGGCCTCTTTCTCTCAATACCATTCCAAGGTACTCTTTTGCTCAATCCTGTTCCTCCAGTCACTCAGTCCCACACCTTTCACTACTCTGTCTATCTCACTCCTCCACTTCCTTACACCCCATTCTCTACCCTCTCCATTTCTAACAATCTTACTCCAGTCATTCTCTAAGTGCCTTCCTTCTACCTGCTGAAAGGCCCAACTAGCTATTAGACCACTCTTCACCACCATCCTGACACACTTTTTCCCCCACTTGCTACTCCTGACATTCCACAGAAACACTTTTCTCACTATTCTAGCATCATTCATTCGCTCTAACCTAGCCTTATACCGTAGGGTCGCTTTTACATACCTTTCTCTAAAAGTGCTCCAACCCATGTCTCCCCTAAGAGCCTCTACTGCTGCATATCTAGCTGCATTAAGTGCCATTCTTGCAACTCTATTCTGCTCTATTTCTAACTTTTCTAGTTCACTCTCATTCCATGCAATCACATCCATACCATACATGATGCTCGGAACAGCCACACTCTTCCAAACTTCACGCAGCAAGTCATATTTACTCGCTTTCATCCTTGCTGCACTTCCTAGCTGACCTACCCACTGACTCACCATGCTTATCTTCTCATTCTTTGTCTTCACGCAGCCAACCGGACTCATCCACACCCCCAGGTACTTGTATTCATCTGTCTGTTGCATCTCGTTCTCACCTAGTCTCCACACTGAGTTCCTCTCATCCTCTGACCCATTCACAACCATTACCTTGCTCTTTTCACTGCTAAACTTCACTCCAAAGTCTTTTCCATACCCACTACATCAAACAAACTCTGAAGCTCTTCTGCCGACTCACTCATAACAACAACATCATCTGCATATAAGAGCACACATATCTTATCATTACCCACATTTACACCTGCATTCATTCTCCTTAATCTAGCAGTCAGTTCTTCTGTATATAAGCTAAAGCGGGTTGGTGATAATATGCAACCCTGCCTAACTCCTCTTTCACTCTTCACCCAGTCTGTCTCTACATCTAGTTTATACTTAGCTCTTGTATCCACATACATACTTCGCACTATGTTAACTATCTTTGCACTTAGCTCAATTTTTTCTAGCACTCTACCTAGCATTTCTCTGTTCACCCTATCATATGCTTTCTCTATGTCTAGAAAACCTAAGTATAATTTGCTACCATCTTTCTTCTTTCTCTCAATCAATTCATTCACCACAAACATATTGTTTTCAGCTCTCCTGTCCACACACAACCCATTCTGCTCTTCACCTAACACTCCACCTCTCTCAATCCATTTACACAATCTCTCATTCAAAACCGCACTGAACACTTTTCCTATTGTGTTAACTAACACAATCGGCCTGTAGTTTTTCAACTCATTCTTACTCTCGTACCCTCCCTTATGCAGCAAAGTCACCCTGCATTCATTCCACATTCTCGGCACTTTCTCCTCCTCCCACACCTGGTTAAACAACTCAGTCATCCTATCAATCACAACCTCTCCTCCATTTTTTAACAATTCATACGGTATCTCACCTGGCCCTGCTGCCTTCCCATTCTTCTGCTTCTTCACACATTTCTCCACCTCCTCCCTGCTAATCCTTTCATTCAACTCATCTGCATCCTTTCTTTCCAGTGACACACATCCTTCACCCACATCAAGGACCTCACCTACACCTCCAATCTCTTCCCAAAACTCTTTCATTGCCCTTCTCATTTCTTTCTTATCAGTCACCACTGTCCCATTCACCTTCAGGCTCTCCACATTCTCACTGTCAGGCATCCCCTCACCCCTCAGGAATCTGTACCATTCACGACCACCTACCACACCTTTCTCTCTAAGGAACTGAATCACACTTTTCTCACATGTAACTTTAGCATTCATTATCTTTCGCTTCATCACTCGCTGCTGACTCACATACGCTGTCCCTGCATTCAGGTACTCACTTTCAGCCTCCTCACTCTCATGTCTCCTCTTTCTTAACTATCTGCACACCCTATTCAGTCTCTTCCTTTCCTTCCTAGCATCTCTAATCTCATCATTTCACCACAGCCTACTTCTATGCTTTCTAGCACTTGTTCTTACATACCCTATTTGACTGGCTGCTGCGTTCTTCACATTCTCTACAAATCTGTCATTCAGCTCATCCACACCATTCAGGCTCTCATCCTCCCATCTTCTCTCGCTCAAGTCCACCTGGAAATTCTCCAATCCTGCATCCCTCAACCTCCACTTTTTCCTCTTGACCTTGACATTTGTTCCGTCTCTTCCATTCAACTTACATTCTAGCACCAGCATGTTATGGTCTGAGACTATGTCAATCATCCCATCTTCATCTATCCACATACGGTCAACAATTTCACGCATTCTCCCATTCACTAGCAAGTAGTCAATCGCAGACTCCTGGTTCCTCACACACCAAGTCACTCATCCTTCAGCCATGGTCTCATTCAGATTCCCCAAGCTCATCTCATTCACAAACTCATCCAGCATCTCACCATTCCTGTTCATTTGTTCACCTATCATATCTAAGTGAGCATTCATGTCTCCCATAACAATCACTCTCTCTCCAGCATAATCTCTTGCAATCTTTTTCAAAACACTATTTTCTACTATTCTCCCTAACTGCTCTATCGCCTTCCACTGTCATATACACTACCACTACAACTATCCTCTCAGCTCTGCCACTCTCATTCCAACCCTCCACTCGAACAGCTAACACGTCATCACTCTCAGCACTGTCTCCTATGTCCAGCTCTTCCACTCTCAGATTCCTCACCTTTCTGTGGAGCAAGGCTATGCCTCCTCCTAGCTTCTCCTGTTTCTTGCGTCCTTTTCCTAACATTGCAAACTCATTACCTTCCATCTGCACCGCATCCCACAGGTGAGTTTCAGTAATACCTACCACATCTAGGCTCCATTCATTCAACTCCTTGTACAAATCCTGAAATTTACCAATGCCCCATCCTCTTACATTCAAACAACCAAATTTCATACATGACCTTGCCTGTTTGTTGTCCTCTCTGCAAAGGCTGATTTTGATCTTGATTCTTGATCTTGATTCTACAGGTGTCCTGGGATTTCTCCTGAGACAAGCCTTAGTATCGGCACCTCCTGTAGGGGATAAAAAAAAAATAAATAAAAAAAAAGGTGGCAAGAACCTAAGCCAGACATCATCCTTCATATTACTAATCCCTGCATCTGGCACTTCACATTCTCTCCAGGAACTCCTTGACAGCTTCTATCATCCTTTCACTCGTGTCTCCACACAGTCCCAGCAGCAACACCATCCATTCCCTTCCAGTCTTCTCCACCCTGGCATCCCCCAATTCCCTCAGCACCACTTGCATCATCTCATTCCTGTCTCAGGCATACTTCACACACTTCAGCATCACATGCTCCACCATCTCGTCCTCTCCCGAGTCACACATCTGGCACACTTTGCTGCGGGACTCTGACCACCTGTAACTCCTTGCATTCACATTCATGCACTGTGCCATAGCTCGGAAGAGAAGGTCACACCCTAGGCTGCCATCATACAACTTTTCAAACATTGGGGCCTCTTTCTCCCTATACTGTACTCTTTTGCTCCATCCTATTCCTCCATTTGCTCAGTCCAGTACACTTCACCCTTCTGTCTATCTCTCTCTTCCACTTCCTTATATCCCAGTCTGGGCCCTCTCCATTTCTAATTGTGGCAACCTAACCTATATCTTAAAAACACTCTTGTATCAGTCACATGGATTTTTAAGGGAGGTTTGATGGCTGTATTGACAGATTACATTGATATCTACCTTATCAAAAGCAATCACACTCTTACAAACAAAGTGCCTCAAAACTGTGGACTTTGAAAAACAGTGGCCATATAATTTGCATTTCCAAAAGATTCTTGTTTCAGTGACACAGTTTTTAGGAGTAGTTTTATGGAGCCATTCAAAGATTAACAGGAAAAATCACTGACAAGATATTGAGTAAAAACGAAAGAGAGAGAGAGAGAGAGAGAGAGAGAGAGAGAGAGAGAGAGAGAGAGAGAGAGAGAGAGAGAGAGAGAGAGAGAGAGAGAGAGAGAGAGAGAGAGAGTCTTGGGTGTTAGGTTAGCTTAAAATACATTAGCATCATAATACACGCTGAAACACACAAACAAACACACCCAAAACTGCACCAAAACACTTGTAATATCCAAAAACACATTCAAATGCATCAAAAACACATGAAACACACTCAAACACACCTCAATATACCCAAACATATTGGAGTAGGTAATAGTCACCTGCCGCCCGGTGGAATACTCCAGGAGAGGTACTTACGGGGATGTAGGCAGTGCTGCAGACTGAGTGATTCCCCGTGTCCTCTCTTCCCGGTTCCCTTTGTGGTCTCATTTATACAATTGAGCAGCTGCAGCCTGCCCTCTAAAGACAACTTCTACTACTTCCTACACTACACTACAACACCTTACACTTTTACACTCTCTTCAAATCAAAATTTAATAATGGCTTCACCACGCCTGCCTCGAGTCCCCTCTGGGAGGGGACCATAAATGTCCCCAGGTCGGACTGCCCTCTGCTGTCGACCTTGGGTGTCTTGACACTTCATCTAATACTTTCACTATCAATTTCTGCAACATTCGTGGCCTTCGTTCTAATTTTCAATCTGTGGAACACCACCTCTCCTCTACTAAACCTCATCTTCTCTTCCTAACTGAAACACAGTTGTCTGTGACTACTGACAGCAGCCCTTTTCTGTTCCTCCTACTTGCTCTATCCTCATTTTCAATCCAAAGCTGGATGTTGCGCATACGTGCGTAACGACACCACTTGCTCTCGTGCCCACAATCTTGAATCTTCAGAATTTTCTACCATCTGGCTAAGACTTCAATGTCACTCTCTAACTAAATTCATCTGTGCTGTATACCTCTCACCTAATTCCTCTGACTATGTAAAATTCTTTGACTATTTGACTTCCAAGGTGGAGCACATCTTATCTCACTTTCCTTTGCTGAGATCTCCATTTTAGGGATTTCAATGTTCACCACCAGCTTTGGCTTTCATCTTCTTTCACTGACCAACCTGGTGAACAAACCTTCAACTTTGCTATCCTTCATGACCTAGAGCAGCTAGTGAAGTTCCCTACCCGTATTCCTGACCGCCTTGGAGACACGCCCAACATTCTTGATCTTTTCCTAACCTCCAACCCTTCTGCTTACTCTGTTAAACTTTCCTCTCCGTTGGGCTCCTCCGACCACAATCTAATTTCCGTTACCAGTTCTATCACTCCAGTGCAGCCTCAGGACCCGCCTAAGCGGAGGTGCTTCTGGCATTTTAACTCTGCTAAGTGGGAGGAACTAAGGCAGTACTATTCTGATTTCCCTTGGGATGATTATTGTTTTCATGTCAGAGATCCTTCTCTTTGTGCCGAGCGCATAACAGAGGTGATTATCTCTGGCATGGAGCTATACATTCCTCATACTTTCTCTAACCCTAAAGCTAAAAGCCTTGGTTTAACTCTGCTTGTTCTCGTGCTGTCAATGATAGAGAGGCGGCTCACAAACGGTTCCGTAGCCATCCAACTGCTGAAACTCATGCCCTATATATTTCTGCCCGTAATCATGCCAAATCTATTCTCCAACTTACTAAAACTCTTTCATCAATAGAAAATGTCAAAGTCTTTCCAATTCTAACTCCTCTCGAGATTTCTGGCATCTAGCCAATAATATCTCTAACAACTTTACTTCTTCGTCTTTCCTCCTTTACTTCATCCAGATGGCTCTACAGCTGTCTCTTCTTTTCTAAAGCTGAACTCTTCGCTCAAACCTTTGCTACCAACTCAACTTTGGATGATTCTGGGCATATTCCTCCTACTCCTCCACCCTCTGACTACTTCATCCCTAAAATTAAAATTCTTTATAAAGACGTTTTCCTGGCCCTCTCTGGCCTTGATTCTCGGAAGGCTTACGGTCCGGATGGAGTCCCTCCTGTTGTTCTCAAAACTGTGCTTCCGAACTCGCTCACTGCCTGGTCAAACTCTTTCATCTGTGTCTCTACTTCTATTTATCCTTCTTGCTGGAAGTTTGCTCACATTCAACCTGTCCCTAAAAAGGTGACCACTCCAATCCTTCTAACTACCGCCCTATAGCTTTGATTTCCTGCCTTTCTAAAGCCTTTGAGTCTATCCTTAATAGGAAGATAATGAGGCATCTATCAGCTCACAACCTTCTCTCTGATTGCCAGTATGGTTTCCGTAAAGGCAGATCTACTGGTGATCTTCTTACTTTCCTAACTGAATCTTGGTCATCCTCTTTAGGGACTTCGGTGAAACCTTTGCTGTCGGCCTTGACATATCGAAAGCCTTCGATAGAGTCTGGCACAAATCTTTAATTTCTAAACTACCCTCCTACGGATTCTATCCTTCTCTCTGTACCTTCATCTCCAGTTTCCTTTCCGATCGTTCTATTGCTGCTGTAGTAGACGGTCACTGTTCTTCCCCTAAAACTATCAACAGTGGTGTTCCACAGGGTTCTGTCCTATCACCCACTCTCTTTCTATTATTCATCAATGATCTCCTAAATCTGACTCAATGCCCTATCCACTCCTATGCTGATGATACCACCCTGCATTATTCAACAGCGTTCAACAGACGCCCAACCCAACAACAATTAAATGACTCAAGGCGAGATGCTATGGGACGCCTAACTTCTGATCTTTCACTTGTTTCTGATTGGGGCAGAGAAAACCTGGTTTTGTTCAATGCCTCAAAACTCAATTTCTACAACTATCTACTCGACATAACCTTCCAGACAACTATCCTCTCTTCTTCAATAACACTCAACTTCCCTCTCCTCTACATTAAACACACTCGGTCTCAAAACACATCTAAACACACTCAAAACACACCCAAACACACTCAAACACACCAAAACACATCTAAACACACTCAAAACACCTCAAAACACACCCCAAATGCTCCCAAGAACCCCAAAACACACCAAACACACTCAAAACATCTCAAACACACCAAAACAGACCAAAACACACCCAAATGCATCCAAACACACTCACTCGCACCTCTTCCTTATGTGTGAGACTGTAATACACTTTGTCCTTGATCTGGGAGAAGGGGGTGATGGCGGTGGACAAAACGGGTGTGGTGTTTTTCAAGGCCGTTTTAATCTCCGTCCTTGACTTCAAATAAATTGGCGTGTCGTTTTCTGCGGACCTGCAAATGTTTGGTTAGGTTAGATTAGGTTAGGGAAAAATAAATAAATAAATAAATAAAATTACAAGGTTAGGTTAGACTGGGAGAAGAATATGACATTCAAACAACAAGATTGCATAGTAAAAAGCTGAGGAAGGGAAGATGTCGGAGAGATGTTAAAAAATATAGTTTCCCGCAAAGATGTGTTGAGACGTGGAACAGTTTGGATGAAGAAGTGGTGTCACCAATGAGTGTGCAGAGTTTCAAAGAAAAATTGGATAAGTGTACACCTTTTAACTTTCAAATTAAAAAAAACCTGAACTTCAAATTTAAAAAGTTGAAAAAAAAAAAAAAAAAAAAAAAAAAAAAAAAAACCTGAACTTCAAATTAAAAAAGTTGACTTTTAAATAAAAAAAAAAAAAAAAAAAAAAAAAAAAATTAATTTCGTCTATTTCCACCATCACTGGTTTCCAACACCACCCATTTTCACCATCACCCATTTCCACTTTCACCCACTTCTGCTGATCCATTTCCACTACCACCACCCATTTCCACTACCACTACTGTTTTCCATTCACCCATTTTCACTAATCCAACTCCACCATCAACTATTTCCACCATCACCCATTTACCCTCACCCATTTCCTCCACTACCCATTTTCACCATCACCCATTTCCTCCACTATCTATTTCCACCATCACCCATTTCTACTCAACCATTACCACAACCACCACTACTTCCACAACCACCACTACCACCACAACCACCACTACCACCACAACCACCACTACCACCACACCACCACCACCACCACCACCACCACCACCACCACCACCACCACCACCACCACCACCACAACCACCACTACCATCACCACCACCACTACCACCACTATCACCACAACCATCACCACCACCACAACCACCACAGCCATTGTTAATAAAAAAAAAAAAAAAAAAAAAAAAAATGGTCACACCACCTGCTAGTGTTTGAACATGCAGATGAGACACACATCCAAACATCACCCAAACACATCCAAATACATCCTAAACACACCCAAAGCACACTCAAAACACCCCAAAAAACATCCCTAAACACACACCCAAATATCCCCAAATCCTCAAAACACTCAAACACCACAAAAACACACACAAACCCCACAAAAACACACTCTTTCACCCCAAACACCCCAAAAACCCAAAACACACCCAAGACCCTCCAGTTTTGAAGTGATGTTTGATGATCTATTGACAAATGAACATGATATCTATCAAATCAAAAGAAGAAACACTCTTAAGAACAAACTCCCTCATAACTGTGGACTTTGAAAAACAGTGGCGCCTAAGTTGTACTTCTAAAAGACTCCTGTTTCAGTAACACGGTTAATGAAAGACAACACTAATATTTCAATCACCCCCAAAAAACATGACTGCCCTGCACTTTACAAATCAGAATTAGAATGTACACCAATAACACCCCTACACCACAAAACGCACCCAAACCATTTTAAAATGCTCAAAATCCCAAGATCCTGGAGGGCCTTGTACCAAATGTGGGCATACAACTTAACCACATCCAAGAAGGCGGTTGTGCTATATGAAGAGGAAAGAAGCAACAGCTCATAAAATAAAGACTTGCATGCACAACTCCTTCTTACACAATGGTGCTCACCTCTTCAACGCTGTGCCGGACACCATCAGGAACCTGACGGGTCACACCGGACCTCTTCACAAAAAGGTTACACAGATGGTTGTCTACAATACCAGACGAGCCCCCAATACCAGGACACTCCAGCTCAACCGGCAACTCACTCATCACATAGAGGGTTGACGGCAAGGCTGAACTGCCTGGCCACAGCGGAGGCCCACCTCAGCTTCGTCCATCATACCATGAAATTATACAACACTAACAAAAGGAAGTGAGTACATTAACCCAAAACACACTCAAAACACTATGCAACACTTCAAAATATTAACAAATAAATCCATAACTCAATTAGAAACACCTAACATAAACCAAAATCATCCCCACACACTACCAAGACACTCTACACACATGCACAGACCACTTAAAACACCCAGCACACACCAAAATCATCCCCACACACTCCCAAGACACTCCACACACACGCACAGACCACTTCAAACACCCAAATCATCCCCACACACTACCAAGACACTCCACACATACGCACAGGCCACTTAAAACACCCACCACACACCAAAATCATCCCCACACATTCCCAAGACACTCCACACACACGCACAGACCACTTAAAACCCTTAAAACTAATCTAAAACACCATAAAACACCTCAAAATTCCCCTAACCGCACTCAGAACACACCCATACATTCAAATACCCCTCTACACCACACTCAAGATATGTAAAATAGACCTAAAAACATCCAACACACACTGAAAACACCCTGCAACACTACCAAACATACTCAAAATACTTCAAGTATAACCCAAGAACACAAAAATGCGTTATAAAGAACGGTAAGATTAAAAAGGGGACTTACCTAAATATTGTGACTTGGCTCCTCCTCTTCTTCCATTTCCATTCTTCCTTTCTTCTTCGTTCTCCTTCTTTCTTTCTTCTACTGCTTCCATCTACACGTCTGAGCCTAGAAACACATCAAAACACTTAGAAAACACGAGATATTAGGCAAAATATTGAGGAAGTGTAGGGAGAGTAGCTATTGTGGCTTGCCTGCTCCTCCACTTATTCCTCCCTTCCTCCTCATCCTCTTTTATTTCTCTTTTCTTCTTCCTTCTGCTACTAATATCTACACACCTGAGCCAAGAAACACATGAAAACACGTAGAAATCACTAGATATTAGGCAAAATATCGGCGAACTGGGCGGTAGGGGAGGGAGGGACGCCAGCCTGGGCCATGATGAGTCACCACCTTGGCTGTGACGTCATCAAGAGCGCGGGAATAGTAGCGAATCGGCTGAATTACGTAAATAATTTTAAAAATGACTTCAAGAAAAAACCAAGCCAAGGCCGAATGCTTACTTTTTTATGACTTATTAGATACTTTAATTAATATCTAAAACATCAAAACATCTCCTGCTTAACTACTTTTAAACAACTGTCTAAACTAAGTATATAAAGAGTATATAAACATTTCCACTTATAACGCTGGCAAAACGTCCAGCCATATCGACTTTATATTTCTTTCGAAAAATATTAGACAATATAAACTCTCTTCTCAGGCATCCAACACTGACCTAGAACCAGAAGTGAACGAGTGAAAGAGCATTAATGTAAAACAAAACCATTAAACTCTAAACTCATTAAAAACTCTTGTAAAGTCCAGATATTTTCGCTTGGCGAGTATTTTAACACATTCTACAGAGTCTCAGCTTTCTTTTAAGGCATTCTACAACGAGTTTGACCGTCAAACAGAAACGTAAACAAATAAAATTGAAAAAATAAAACTTACGTTAAAGGGGACAAAACACCATTTTAAAGTCCACATATTTCACTCAATGGAATTATTTCACGCCTAAAAAAGCACAGACAATTTCTATATACCATAAAGGCCCAGTTACACCTCGAAATAAAAGAGTTGAAATTCGGAGATGGAAAATTTGGACGGTTATGGCACCTCACATTTAAGCAATAAAACACCACTAAACGACACACATTTACCGAACACAGGCGCGGAACACACTTCAAACACAACGAAATATTGATAGAAACCATAAAAACACACCATGAAAGCGTAATATTACTTTTAGAGAATATATCAAAAAAAGTATTGGAACCCGCAGGTTGCCACTGGGGGGACAGGGGTGGTGCTCGGGGGCAGGGCGGGGCCGGGGGAGGCAACATATGGGAACACTGCAGCGCGGGCTCCATAATCCTTATGTTGCATTTCTTATCTCACCACAACAAAACTAAGCCCTATCGAGAAAACTTGACCAGGAAACATGCAATGGTACAGTAATGGCTCCATTCTGACACATGTTTGGCTTACGGTGAGTCAAAGAAGCAAATAATAGCTGGTAATACTGACAACTGCTCCTTATACCCATCACCTTTTCAACATTTGGGCACTGTTTTCACTCTCATATGCAAAGAAAACCTACAAATAAGAGAGTGGCCTTAGAAATACCTGAAATAAATGATGGTGAGGCGTTGTGGTGAAGATTTGCATTGCTCTCTTGTCTCGCCGCTGGTGCTGTCGGGAATGTCATCACTTCACCTTGTGGGTGTTTGGGTGTATATGGGCATATTGTGGATGTGTTGCGGGGTGTTTGAGTGTGTTTATGGGGTGTATAAGCAACACCAAACACCACACGGCCATCACCACTAAATTTGTTGACACGCACTCGGCCCACCACACTTCTTTCCCTCCTTACACACTAATCCCTTATCAACACCACTGCCACACCTTACACACCTGTTCCTTGGTGCATTAATAACCTCCACCACCTGTCACGGCACTGTCACCTCTATACAGGCTGAAAATATAACGGCACTCCAGTGAGGCCAGCCGTGTGTCTTGGCGGGAGGTACCGACGCCATCAGCTGTGGACCTGTGGCTCTCTAAAGGAATTGACTCTCTTCTCCTTGCCCGCTATAAATTCCAATACTATGTCCTTGTACGTGTTCAATTCTCACTATTTCAAGGTTATCAGGGAATTATGTGTGGATTATTCAGTGTTATTATGGTTTTAGTTTATTTGAGGATACAAGTACGTAGCCGTGGTGAGCTTCAAAATGTCGACATTACTAAACTCAGCATTCACAACACAATAAATTCCAATACTATGTCTTTGCCTGTGTTAAATTTTCAGTATTTGAAAGTTATCTGAGAATTATGTGTGGAATATTCAATGTTTTTATGGTTTTAGTCTGTTTGAAGATACAAGTAGCTGTGGTGAGGGGCTTCAAAATGACGACATTACCAACATTCACAATACACAATTTATAAACCTAATAAAAAAAATACACAAATAAGAAAGATGTCGCTACTGAAGAAGGGTCTAGCGAACATGACTAGCTTCGGCGAAGTCACACAGACACTTAAAGAAGAATATAAAACTATCATAAGATAAAAGGAGAATATTGTCAGGAAAACAATGCCCAATTAGCTATCACTTTCAATTACTCAGTCTCCATCCTTGCTTGTGTTTGTTTTCCAGTCATATGTTGCAGTTGTCATTTCGTGTATATAGCAGTCCTTCTTACCTTAAAACAGAATTCCGGTGTCCGATTATATCTTTAATAACTAACTTGGCTAGACTGAACCTTACAGTATGTATATTCCTTCGGGAGTGCTAAAGTATATTCCCGCAAGAGGCTTCCTGACAACCTGTCCTCTACAAGGGCAGAACTATATGCCATGCTAGAAGGTTTACAAATTGTCCTTCCTTTGGGGAAAAATGTTTACTTTTTTGTTGATAGTCAGGGTGCCTTATATTCATTGTTGTCTCCTTCCACTGCTGATTGTGATCTCATCAACAAGTGTCTTGGTGTCATTGATCTCTTGGAGAGAGATAATGTCAGAGTATGTTTCACCTGGGTGCCTTCTCATGTTGGCATTTCCCATAATGAAAAAGCTGATGTTCTTGCCCGTCACTCCCTTACTGAGGACATTGGTGACTGTCCTGTTGAACACACTTATAATAACATTATGGGTCAGCTTAAACGTCATGTTTGCAGCACCATTGCTCATAACCTTGACACTTGTTATGGGAAAGGCAGTCCCAGTTCAGTCCATTATGTACATGTCTCCCACACCAGCAGTGTCACCTATGGCAGGAAGAGTGCCGCCCATGACCTTGTTGCTATGCGTCTCAGGCTCGGTTACAGGTACTATTGGGAGGTCAGTGGGGCTGCTGCTGTGCCCTGTAAGCTGTGTCACAGTCCTGCAGGGCACACACTTGCCCACTATGTCATGGAGTGTCCCTTGCTGGTGCATTTCCGCCCACAGGGGAACTGGGACCTGCCACCAATGATAAGCTGGTTCTTCAACAATGACATCATCCCTGCCATCCTCAAGGATTTCCCACTTTTTGCTCCACCTTTGTAAATAATGTAAATATACTTAAGGTTATTTATTTTTGTACTGCAATACATTAGTTTTATATGAACATTTGTTTGGGGGATGGGTGGCAGGCTCCTCCCATCTCCTTTGTTGTACTTTTTTTTTCAACAATAAACTTATCAAATCAAAGTATATTCCCTCGTGAGCGCCTAAGACTGAACCTTATGTATTATTCCGTTGGCAGTCGTGTAAATACCAGAGTGAACCAGTCACCGGTCACCACAGGCTCCACGTCATGTGCCCCAGTCTGCAGCCTTCACCTACACCCTCACACAACCATCCACCCACCACACACAGTTACACACACTCACATACACCGGAAACTTATACACAAGGAAATCAGACATATTTTTATATTTCTTAAGTATGCTTTACAGTAACAAAACCATTCCATAGCATAAGTACAGTACAATCTTTATACATCTTGGCTAGCCTCCAGTAGCCTACACATGCCGCGCTGTCTCCCACGCTCGGCTCCCAGTGCCAGCTCTCTCACTTGCTCATCCACACCACACATCCACAACCTTGTTCATATTACTGTATTAAAACAAAGGAATATGAGATTCAGAAATCTAGTGATAAATGTGAATAGAAACAAGATAGATGCGAGTAAAGAGAATATAGAAGGTATAGAAAGATAGAAAATATATCATACACTAAATAGGAATCGAGATGATAGAAATATGAATGGAAAGATGGAAAAGAAAAAAAATAGGAAAAATACAGACGAAAGACAAGAAATATAACGATCAAGTCAGAATAGATAGAAAATAAGAGAGGATAGATAAAGTTGAAAATGGTGTGTGTGTGTGTGTGTGTGTGTGTGTGTGTGTCCAGGTCCCCCTCACCGAATGAGTTTTATTCTATCGGGGAAGGGGGACAGGTGACAGTGGCGAGCTGCTCATCGTTGCCTGGTAACGCCGTAAGTAATAAATAGGATCAGAGGCGAGGGATGATAATGGAATAGGAGTAGTGGTAAAAATACCATTTGTTTGACCTAGCTGCATGAGAGAGAGAGAGAGAGAGAGAGAGAGAGAGAGAGAGAGAGAGAGAGAGAGAGAGAGAGAGAGAGAGAGAGAGAGAGAGAGAGAGAGAAATTATTTTGAGCTACATGAGAGAAAAAAAAAGATTAGTTTGACCTGAAGCAGAAAAAGAGAAAGATTACAGTTTGTCCTGCATAAAAAAAAAAAAAAAAAAAAAAAAAAATGTTTGGCCTGCAAGAGAACAATATAAATGGTTAGATTGACCTCCATGTTAGTTCTTATAAGTAACATTATTCACTTGTACAAACACTTTCAGTACATTATACTAGTTATAAATTACACATACAATCAATTTGGCACTATGACGTTAGGTTAATACTACAAAAAATACAATGTTTACCTTATCGTCTTCCTGCGCACGTCTGAACCTCGTGCCCTCTCTCTCTCGTGAGTGAAGACTCGTCATGCCCTGAGGTTAACCCTGAGGCTATAGGCTAGGCAAACACCAAAATTAAATAGCATCCAGGCAAACCTTTATGTGGCATTAAATACTGATACTTAAAGACGCTACATGTGTTTTCATGCACATAGGAAAATATTAAACACTTCTTATCATGACAGAGGACAAGCTATACTAGAACAAATGTAAACTCTTACGTACAGTAACACATACAAGCAAAAAAGGCAAAGGATAAAGCATGGAAGAAACTCTCAAAGCAGGGAAATGACTATAATAGTCGCCAGTACAAGGATACTACTAATGAATATATTAGAGTAAGGAGAGAGGAGATGATAGTAAATGATATTGAAAAGATAGACAAAGAAGACATGATGCTGTTGACAGAAGAAGATGGAAGGACAAAAGGACATGAAAAGATCAGGATAAGGCAGTGTGTGAAGGATATTGGAAAATACAGTTTTCCACACAGAACACTGGAAAAATGGAATGCATTGAATAATGGAGTTGTTACAGCACACAGTGTGCATAACTTTAAAGAAAACTAAATAAATGGAGATATGGAGACATGACACTATGAGCCCAGCTCGATTGATTGATTGATTGATGCATTTATTGTTGAATTAATAAATAAATACAACAAAGGAGGAGGATGGGCCTGGCCACCCACACCCACTCCCTGGGCAAAGACTTAAGGTTAAACTATCAAAAATCTAACACTAGACAGTATACATAACAAGAATACAAGTATTTCAATCAATAAATATACATATTGCACACCTTATTTCAATCAATAAATATACATATTGCACACCTTATTGCATGAACATCCTACAGTGTTGGAGCAAAATGAGGATATTCCCTGAGTATATATATCCCAGAGAGTGGCAGAGTCTAGGAGATGGTCAATGAGACTATACAAGTCATGTTGATCTTGTGGCCTAAATTTAGCAATGAGAGGACATTCCATGATATAGTGAGGCAGAGTGTGTCCCCTTGGTGCAGCACACAGCACACACCAGGAGAAGCACTGACTTCCCAAAAGTATTTGTAGCCTAATCTGAGCCTCATTGCCACCCTGTCATGTGATGCAGTGTGTCTCCCGTAGGTGGAAGCATAGGTCTGGAAGACACATGCATAGTGAAGACTAGGATTGGGTGCGGCTTGTTGGGGAATTCCCGCTGTACAGTGGTGCTGCATGTCTCATAGCCAGCGATGCAGCAGAGTTCTATCTAATATTAGTAAAACTTTAGCAAATAGGATCAGCAAATATACATACGCATTTAACCTTAGTATTACAACGTATGAGAGAACAGTAAACTTATTATTGATAATATATTCATAAGCCTGGCAAGAAACGTGGCATACATATTTTACAGTGTTGCTAAAAAAAATAATATACTTATAAAGAGGTTTTCTTGCGGTTTGGGATGGGTAAATAGTTCCATAGTTATAATTAGATTATATCGTGAAGGAAAGTACTTTAAAACAAGCTAACATAAGTAAGAAAAAAAAACTACATTCAAATGCTCACGGCAGCAACACCAATCACGCCCGCCATTCATACAGGTGATGGGAGGTCAGCTGGTGTCCTTGACCAGGCAATATATATATATATATATATATATATATATATATATATATATATATATATATATATATATATATATATATATACTACTAAACTTTCCACTTTTTGGAATCAGTAAATAGTTTCACAGGTATATTGTGAAGGAATCTACTTTAAAATAGGCTACCATAACCAACAAAAAAAAGCATTCAAATCTCAATGGCGGCAACACCAGACACGCCCGCTACATTAAGGAGGTCAGATTATCAGAGGTCAGGTTGACAGGGTCACTGGCGACCAGACACGCTCGATATGGCAGCTCATCATACGCGCTAGAATCTGCACAGCCAAGCAAAGAAGTTATCTTCAACGTGAATATTTTCAAAATGAAAGGATATTGAGGCATTCTTGAATCCATCACACAAGTCAATCGCCGCACAGCTTTAGCAGCTCGCGTCAGCGAAAGAACAGTGGAGAATATTAACAGAGAAGGAAGGAAAAATGCAGAGAATCACGCACCGAAGTTTACATCACCCAAGAAACGACAACGATCAAAGCCCATCGCAGAAGACTTCTTTGACAACTTCAATGAAGGTGTACTTCACAGAACAGTACTACGCTTCTATGAGAGGAAGGAAATCCCCACACTGGAGAAAATTCTTGAAGAAGTGAAGGAGAGCATAGGATATCCTGGCAGCCGTGAAACACTGAGAAAGAGTATTAAAGGATTGATTTAAAACAAACATAATGAAATTCCTTTTGGAAAGGAATGATGTGCAATATGCACCAGACAGGTTCCTACGAGAAATGAGAAAACACTTGGCAGACAAGCACATCATATATTTGGATGAGACTTGGGTAAACCAAAACCACGGTTTCCAAATGTTGGGTAACTGAAAATGCAGGACAGGCTACAGGAGTGAGGGTGCCGACCGGGAAGGGAGGTCGTTTGATCGTTCTGCACCCTGGATCAAAAGAAGGATTTGTTCCCGCCCTTGTCTTCCAAGCAAAAAACACAGGAGATTACCATGATCAGATGAATGCAGAGACATTTGAAAATGGTTCACAAACCAACTGCTACCCAATATTCCTCCGGCGTCAATAATTGTGATGAATAATGCACCCTATCACTCAAGAAAAATTCACAAGCCACCAACAGCTGCTGACAACAAAGCTACAATAAGAAAGTGGCTGGAAGAAAGGCGTAGCGGTGCCAGAAGTTATCCTCAAAACTAACCTTCTGCACCTTGTCAGCCAACACGTCTCGTGTGCCGACACAAATTACGTTGTCAACAAAATGGCTTCAGATAATGGCCATAAAGTTGTGCGACTCCCCCCTTACCACTGCCAATATAACCCCATTGAGCTGATTTGGGGTCAAGTTAAGGACTATGTGGCAAAAAAAAACACCTTCAAGCTTGCCTCTCTCAAGCCACTTATTGAGGAGTCCATCACAAGGATCACAAAGGAGAACTGGAGAGATGCTTTAAAACATGCTGAAAAATTGCAGACAGAAGATACAGCGAGAGATGTCGTGGTTGATGGCTACATTGACACTCTCATCATTACATTCACACCTTCTGATGACGAGGATTCATCGTAACTTATCGAAGGAAGATGCTGTGAAGACAGAGAGGAATAGGCTTTCTGGGGATACCTCTTAAAAAAAAACGCGCCATGACTTTTACCTCTCAGGTGGTGTGGAAATAAAGTCGGTCAAATATATTTGTACAGTATGTATAATCATAAAGAATATAATATAATTCATCGTACATTACCACAGCAATCACTATTTATCTATTATAATAACGTAAACAGTGTTGAATAAACGAGAGAGAGAGAGAGAGAGAGAGAGAGAGAGAGAGAGAGAGAGAGAGAGAGAGAGAGAGAGAGAGAGAGAGAGAGAGAGAGAGAGAGAGAGAGAGAGAGAGAGAGAGAGAGAGAGAAGAGAGAGAGAGAGTCACGAAGAGGGAAGAGATACAGGAAGAAAGAGAGGGGGAGCAAGAGTAGGTAAGAGCTATTTCCATGGAGGAGAAGCCAACGAGGGATTAAAGATATGGCAGCGTTGTACTTCCGCTATTTCTCATGGGAGCACCACGTGCTTAGACGAGCAGTGCAGAGAAGACTAGTGCTACTGCCCCTATGGCAACAAAGCTCCAACTGATCACTAATGCTACTATGTACAAAGTCCTTAATGCTACTCTTAACATAACCCAGAGTGTGCTCAGTGCCAGGGTCCACTGTGTCATCTTGTAAGGCACACTGAGCAAGGTGGTCTGCTTTTTCATTTAGCGGGACACCCACATGAGAGGGTATCCAGATGAAATGGACCATGGCACCGGCACCTTCTAGGGCGTGGATGAGATCAAGACACTTATTAACTAGATCACAGTCCATGGGAGAGTTGGATTGAAGGGCATACAATGCAGTCTGACTGTCAATAAAGAAATATACATTCTTATGATGACAGAGGACTAGCCATACTATAACATGTAAACTCTTACGTACAGTAACA
>NC_059270.1:10200444-10242944 GCF_017591435.1 Portunus trituberculatus
AAAACACTCAAACACCCCAAAACACACACAAACCCCACAAAAACACACTCTTTCACCCCAAACACCCCCAAAATCCCCAAAACACACCCAAACCCCTCCAGTTTTGAAGTGACGTTTGATGATCTATTGACAGATTAACATGATATCTATCAAATCAAAAGCAGAAACACTCTTAAGAACAAACTTCCTCCTAACTGTGGACTTTGAAAAACAGTGGCGCCTAAGTTGTATTTCTAAAAGACTCCTGTTTCAGTAACACAGTTAATGAAAGACAACACTAATATTTCAATCACCCCCAAAAAACATGCCTGCCCTGCACTTTACAAATCAGAATTAGAATGTACACCAATAACTCCCCTACACCACAAAATGCACCCAAACTATTTTAAAATGCTCAAAATCCCAAGATCCTGGAGGGCCTTGTACCAAATGTGGGCATACAACTTGACCACATCGAAGAAGGCGGTTGTGCTATGTGAAGAGGGAAGCAGCAACACCTCATAAAATAAACACTTGCATGCACAACTCCTTCTCACACAATGGTGCTCACCTCTTCAACACTGTGCCGGACACCATCAGGAACCTGACGGGTCACACCAGACCTCTTCACGAAAAGGTTACACAGATGGTTGTCTACAATACCAGACGAGCCCCATATACCAGAACACTCCAGCTCAACCGGCAACTCACTCATCACATGGAGGGTTGACGGCAAGGCTGAACTGCCTGGCCACAGCGGAGGCCCACCTCTGCTGCGTCCATCATACCATGAAATTATAAAACACTAACAAAAATAAGTGAGTACATTAACCCAAAACACACTCAAAACACTACGCAGCACTTCAAAATATTAACAAATAAACCCATAACTCACCTAGAAACACCTAACTACACCAAATTCATCCCCACACACTCCACACACATGCACAGACCACTTCAAACACCCAGCACAGACCCAAATCATCCCCACACACTACTAAGACACTCCACACATATGCAAAGGCCACTTAAAACACCCACCACACACCCAAGACACTCCACACACTATAGTGAGTGAGAGCAACACTTTTCATGATGAAGACAGCAGATGATGATGATGGCCCCATAGCTCTCACGAAAAGAGTGGAAAAAACATCTAAAATGAACTCCCTGACGTTCATAGCCGTCACGCTTCTTATGAATCTGGCGGCCTTTGAGGCTGAATCATTGGAAGAAGAGTGATCTGCTGCTTGAATCTTTGCACACACATAACAAGGCCAGATATGACAACATATTGAAATACCTTCCACTTCTGCAATGCTAAAACTGATGATCCACTCTGGAAAATTAGGCCTGGCCACAGTCTCTCGTAAATAAATAAATTGTCCTGGCCATTTCAAAACCTGGTGATAGATGAGCCAATTATGCTGGCCAAGGAAGACTCATTTCAAGCAATATATACCATCAAGCGACATCGCTTTGGTGTGGCAAAATATATCATTGTGGAACAGGATATGTGATTTTATCTTTCATACTGGTACTGAATTTGGATGGCCTCACAAAGAATCATCCGCTGGGCCTTTCCGGCTCAATAGTTGATCTACTGATGAAAGATACATTGGTAAAAGACATGTCTTATACACTGACAACTGGTACACAAGTCCAGCATTGGCAAAGGTATTTGCATGAACACAACAGTGGTGCAGTAACAGTAAAATCAAATAGGAAACAAATGCCACAGTTTGAAAGAACACCTAAGAGGAGATCTGATCAAGACACACGCATGACATGATAGCTGGTGAAATGGCATGATAAAAGAAGTACATTTGCTTTCAACAATCCACACAGGCCAAATGGTAAATACCCGCAGGAGTCATTGGAAAACAAAAGAAATAATATGGAAGCCAGATATTGTTGTTGATTACAACATAAATATGAGGCTTATTGATAAAGCAGACATGCAAATCAGTTCAGTTGACAGCCTGAGAAAAAGTACGAAATGGCAAACAAAAAATTTATAATAAATTAGTAGAATAAAACTCATCTGAGTCACACCTAAATACACATTAAAACACCCACCACACACCAATATCATCCCCACACACTCCCAAGACACTCCACACACACGCACAGACCACTTAAAACCCTTACAACTTATCTAAAACACCATAAACACCTCAAAATTCCCCTAACCGCACTCAGAACACACCCATACATTCAAATACCCCTCTACACCACACTCAAGATATGTAAAATATACCTAAAAACATCCAACACACACTGAAAACACCCTGCAACACTACCAAACATACTCAAAATACTTCAGGTATAAGCCAAAAACACAAAAATGCGTTATAAAGAACGGTAAGATTAAAAAGGGGACTTACATAAATATTGTGGCTTGGCTCCTCCTCTTCTTCCATTTCCATTCTTCTTCGTTCTCCTTCTTTCTTTCTTCTACTGCTTCCATGTACACGCCTGAGCCTAGAAACACATCAAAACACTTAGAAAACACGAGATATTCGGCAAAATATTGAGGAAGTGTAGGGAGAGTAGCTATTGTGGCTTGCCTGCTCCTCCACTTATTCCTCCCTTCCTCCTCATCCTCTTTTATTTCTCTTTTCTTCTTCCTTCTGCTACTAATATCTACACACCTGACCCAAGAAACACATGAAAACACGTAGAACTCACTAGATATTAGGCAAAATATCGACGAACTGGGCGGTATGGAGGGAGGGACGTCAGCTTGGGCCATGATGAGTCACCACCTTGGCTGTGACGTCATCAAGAGCGCGGGAATAGTAGCGAATCGGCTGAATTACGTAAATAATTTTAAAAATGACTTAAAGAAAAAACGAAGCCAAGGCCGAATGCTTACTTTTTTATCACTTATTAGATACTTTAATTAATATCCAAAACATCAAAATATCTCCTGCTTAACTAGTTTTAAACAACTGTCTAAACTAAGTATATAAAGAGTATATAAACATTTCCACTTATAACGCTGGCAAAACGTCCAGCCATTTCGACTTTATATTTCTTTCGAAAAATATTAGACAATATAAACTCTCTTCTCAGGCATCCAACACTGACCTAGAACCAGAAGTGAACGAGTGAAAGAGCATTAATGTAAAACAAAACCATTAAACTCTAAACTCATTAAAAACTCTTGTAAAGTCCAGATATTTTCACTTAGCGAGTATTTTAACACATTCTACAGAGTCTCAGCTCTCTTTTAAGACATTCTACAACGAGTTTGACAGTCAAACAGAAACGTAAACAAATAAAATTGAAAAAATTAAACTTACGTTAAACGGGACAAAACACCACTTTAAAGTCCACATATTTCACTCAATGGAATTATTTCACGCCTAAAAAAGCACAGGCAATTTCTATATACTATAAAGGCCCAGTTACAGCTCGAAATAAAAGAGTTGATATTGGGAGAATGAAAATTTGGACGGTTATGGCACCTCATATATAAGCAATATAACACCACTAAACGACACACATTTACCGAACACAGGCGCGGAACACACTTCAAACACAACGAAATGTTGATAGAAACCATAAAAACACACCATAAAAGCGTAATATTATTTTTAGAGAATATATAAAAAAAAAGTATTGGAACCCGCAGGTTGCCACGGGGGGACAGGGGTGGTGCTAGGGGCAGGGGAACAGGTTGGTGCTCAGGGGCCCGGCGGGGACCGGGCGGGAGGCAACATATGGGAACACTGCAGCGCAGGCTCCATAATCCTTAATGTCATGGAGTGTCCCTTGCTGGTGCATTTCCGCCCACAGGGGAACTGGGACCTGCCACCAATGATAAGCTGGTTCTTCAACAATGACATCATCCCTGCCATCCTCAAGGATTTCCCACTTTTTGCTCCACCTTTGTAAATAATGTAAATATACTTAAGGTTATTTATTTTTGTACTGCAATACATTAGTTTTATATGAACATTTGTTTGGGGGATGGGTGGCAGGCTCCTCCCATCTCCTTTGTTGTACTTTTTTTTTCAACAATAAACTTATCAAATCAAAGTATATTCCCTCGTGAGCGCCTAAGACTGAACCTTATGTATTATTCAGTTGGCAGTCGTGTAAATACCAGAGTGAACCAGTCACCGGTCACCACAGGCTCCACGTCATGTGCCCCAGTCTGCAGCCTTCACCCACACCCTCACTCAACCATCCACCCACCACACACAGTTACACACACTCACATACACCGGAAACTTATACACAAGGAAATCAGACATATTTTTATATTTCTTAAGTATGCTTTACAGTAACAAAACCATTCCATAGCATAAGTACAGTACAATCTTCATACATCTTGGCTAGCCTCCTGTAGCCTACACATGCCGCGCTGTCTCCCACGCTCGGCTCCCACATCCACAACCTGCCAGCTCTCTCACTTGCTCATCCACACCACACACAGAGAGAGAGAGAGAGAGAGAGAGAGAGAGAGAGAGAGAGAGAGAGAGAGAGAGAGAGAGAGAGAGAGAGAGAGAGAGAGAGAGAGAGAGAGAGAGAGAGAGAGAGAGAGAGAGAGAGAGAGAGAGAGAGAGAGAGAGAGAGAGAGAATTATTCTGAGCTACGAGAGAAAAAAAAAATTAGTTTGACCTGAAGCAGAAAAAGAGAAAGATTACAGTTTGTCCTGCATAAAAAAAAAAAAAAAAAAAAAAAAAAAAAAAAATGTTTGGCCTGCAAGAGAACAATATAAATGGTTAGATTGACCTCCATGTTAGTTCTTATAAGTAACATTATTCACTTGTACAAACACTTTCAGTACATTATAATAGTTATAAACTACACATACAATCAATTTGGCACTATGACGTTAGGTTAATACTACAAAAAATACAATGTTTACCTTATCGTCTTCCTGCGCACGTCTGAATCTCGTGCCCTCTCTCGTGAGTGAAGACTCGTCATGCCCTGAGGCTAACCCTGAGGCTATAGGCTAGGCAAACACCAAAATTAAATAGCATCCAGGCAAACCTTTATGTGGCATTAAATACTGATACTTAAAGACGCTACATGTGTTTTCATGCACATAGGAAAATATTAAACACTTCTTATCATGACAGAGGACAAGCTATACTAGAACAAATGTAAACTCTTACGTACAGTAACACATACAAGCAAAAAAGGCAAAGGATAAAGCATGGAAGAAACTCTCAAAGCAGGGAAATGACTATAATAGTCGCCAGTACAAGGATACTACTAATGAATATATTAGAGTAAGGAGAGAGGAGATGATAGTAAATGATATTGAAAAGATAGACAAAGAAGACATGATGCTGTTGACAGAAAAAGATGGAAGGAAAAAAGGACATGAAAAGATCAGGATAAGGCAGTGTGTGAAGGATATTGGAAAATACAGTTTTCCACACAGAACACTGGAAAAATGGAATGCATTGAATAATGGAATTGTTACAGCACACAGTGTGCATAACTTTAAAGAAAACTAAATAAATGGAGATATGGAGACATGACACTATGAGCCCCGCTCGATTGATTGATTGATTTATGCATTTATTGTTGAATTAATAAATAAATACAACAAAGGAGGAGGATGGGCCTGGCCACCCCCACCCCTGGGCAAAGACATAAGGTTAAACTATCAAAAATCTAACACTAGACAGTATACATAACAAGAATACAAGTATTTCAATCAATAAATATACATATTGCACACCTTATTGCATGAACATCCTACAGTGTTGGAGCAAAATGAGGATATTCCCTGAGTATATATATCCCAGAGAGTGGCAGAGTCTAGGAGATGGTCAATGAGACTATACAAGTCATGTTGATCTTGTGGCCTAAATTTAGCAATGAGAGGACATTCCATGATATAGTGAGGCAGAGTGTGTCCCCTTGGTGCAGCACACAGCACACACCAGGAGAAGCACTGACTTCCCAAAAGTATTTGTAGCCTAATCTGAGCCTCATTGCCACCCTGTCATGTGATGCAGTGTGTCTCCCGTAGGTGGAAGCATAGCTCTGGAAGACACATGCATAGTGAAGACTAGTGCTACTGCCCCTATGGCAACAAAGCTCCAACTGATCACTAATGCTACTATGTACAAAGTCCTTAATGCTACTCTTAACATAACCCAGAGTGTGCTCAGTGCCAGGGTCCACTGTGTCATCTTGTAAGGCACACTGAGCAAGGTGGTCTGCTTTTTCATTTAGCGGGACACCCACATGAGAGGCAATCCAGATGAAATGGACCATGGCACCGGCACCTTCTAGGGCGTGGATGAGATCAAGACACTTATTAACTAGATCACAGTCCATGTGGGAGGTGGATTGAAGGGCATACAATGCAGTCTGACTGTCAATAAAGAAATATCCATTCTTATGATGACAGAGGACTAGCTATACTATAACATATGTAAACTCTTACGTACAGTAACACATACAAGGAAAAAGGCAAAGGATAAAGCTTGGAAAAACTCTTAAAGCAAGGAAATGACTATAATAGTCACCAGTACAAAGATACTACAAATGAATATATTAGAATAAGGAGAGAGGATGAAAGAAAGTTTGAGAAAGATGTAGTGGATAAAAGCAAGGATGAACCCAAACTTTTCTACAAGTTTATAAACGGCAAAACAAAGAATAAGGAAACAATTGAAAAAATAATTAAAGGGAAGACATACCAACCAGAGAAGGAAATGTGTGAAATAATGAATGAGAGCTTCAAAATGATATTCAGGACATTGCATTGCCCAGGATTACAGGAGATTGCAGTGCACAAAGAGGATATTGGAAGATTACTGGATAAGTTAGATGTCAGAAAAGCAATGGGGCCAGATGGTGTATCAGGCTGGGTGTTAAAGAATGTAAAGAGAAATTACTGGATCCAATTTTGGAAATAATTAAAAGTACAATAAATGAAGGGAAAGTTCCACTAGAGTGGAAGAGAGCCAAAGTAATACCGATATTTAAAGGAGGAAAGGCAACTGAACCACTAAACTACAGACCAGCGTCACTTACAAGTGTAGTAGGGAAGTTATGTGAAATAATTATGAAAGAAAAATGGATCAAATTTTTAGAAGAGGAGAAAGTCATATCGAACGGACAATTTGGGTTCAGGACAGGGCGGTCATGTGTATGAAACTTATTAAGCTTCTACTCCAGAGTTATTGCAGGACTGGTAAACAGAGATGGATAGGTAGACACAGTATACCTGGACATTAAAAAGGCTTTTGGTAAAGTCGCGCACGGAAGACTTCTTTGGAAACTAGAGAACATGGAGGACTGTGTGGAACCTTGCTCGAATGGACAAGAGATTATTTGAAGGATAGGGAAATGAGAACTGTGATCAGAGATACATACTCATCTTGGGGTAAAGTAACTACCGGAGTGCCACAAGGGTCACGTTGGGATAAACATCATCACTGATGATGCAAAGTTGCTAAGAAATATGAAAACCAGAGAGGAATGTCTGCTGTTGCAGGAAGATTTAAACAAGATCTATGAGTGGAGCAAGAAGTGGTAATTGGAGTTTAATGCCAAGAAATGCCACATAATGGAACTAGGAAAGAGTAAAAGAAGACCAGTATGGAATTATTTGATGGGAGAGGACCAAATAATGAAGACTAAAGAAGACTAAAGATCTTGAAGTGATCATATAAGAAAATCTGAGCCCTAATAAACACATAAGCAAGATATTTGGACTATCATATAAGATGTTGACTAAAATAAGAGTGACATTTCATTACATGTGGTGAAAAAAATCATCACAAGCATGACATGCCCAAGCTGGAATATGCAGCTGTGGTGCAGCTGATGGTGCCGGAACTAAAGGCCCTACTATAGAAAGAATGGCTGAAAGAAATGTGACTGCCAAACTTACAAGATAGAAGAGAATGAGAAGACCTAATGACAATGTACAAGATAGTCAATGGCATTGAAAAAAATAGACAAGGAAGACCTGGTGCTGGTGACAGAAGATGGAAGGACAAGAGGACATGTAAAGAAGATCAGGATGAGGCAGTGTGTGAAGGATATTGGAAAATAGTTTTCCTCATAGAACGGTGGAAAAGTGGAATGCATTGAGTGGTGAACTTGTTACACCACATAATGTGCATAACTTTCAGGAAAAAATTTGATAAATGGAGACATGGAGACAGGACGCTATGAGGCCCGCTCGAACCCTGTACAATACTACTAGGTAAATACAACTAGGTAAACACACATATGCACACATACACACACCTTCTTAGGATGTGCAATAATAGTAACATGGCAACAGGTCTGAGTGGCAAACCTCCGCAGAATTGCCACAGCCTTGTCTTGCTCCCACCAACGGTCCCAGGCTGTCCCAGTGTGTCCCATCCCAAGCATGAACTGATAGCGTGCTGAACCCCCCCACACCTCCACCGCCTCCCTCATGGCCTGCAGGAGAGAGAGAGAGCGAGTGGTTTGGAGTGTCTGGTTAGGCTAGCTTTGGTCAGGTTGGAAATGAGGCTCAAACTGTCAAAAAAATAAGAAAAACCTAACGAAATGTAAGAAAAACGAAGGGAAACATAAAACCCCCCCACCAAAACTGGAATAATGAATGAAAAATCATACAGAAACATTATAAAACATTAAAACACAGGAATAATGTAAAAAAAAAAAAAAACATTAAAAACTTAAAAACACAAGGTTCAAATCTGTGGGAGAGAGAGAGAGGAGTGGTTATGGGGTGTTAGATTAGGTTAGGTTGAAAACGAGTGTGCTTTGGGAATGTTTTGGTGTGTTTTGAGTGTGTTCTGTGGTGTTTTTTGTGTGCTCAGTGTGTGCTTTGAGAGGTTTTGTTGTGTTTGGGGTGATTTTGGTGTGCTTACCGTGCTTGTTTCGGTGTGTTTTGTGTTTTGGTGTGTTTTGAGGTCTTCTGGGTGTTTTAGTGTGCTTTAGTGTGCTTGTTTTGTGTGTTTTGGTTTGGGGTCTTCTGGGGTGTTTCTGGTGTGATTAGAGTGTGCTTTGGTGTGTTTCAACATGCAAACGAGACACTTCTAAATATCACCCAAACACATTCAAACACCATCAAACACATCTTAAACACACCCAAAGCACACTCAAATCCCCAAAAGACACTCCTAAACACCCAAAACACACACCCAAATATCCCCAAACCACTCAAAACACTCAAAACATCACAAAACACACCCAAACCCCACAAAAACACACTCTTTCACCCCAAACACACCAAAAACACACCCAAACCCCTCCAGTTTTTAAGGGATGTTTAACAATCTATTGACAGAGTAACATGATATCTATCAAATCAAAAGCAAAAATACTTAAGAACAAACTTCCTCATAACTGTGGACTTTGAAAAACAGTGGTCGCCTAAGTTGTATTTCTAAAAGACACTTGTTTCAACACTACTACTTCAATCACCCGCAAAAACCAACCCAAAAAAATGTGTGTGCCCTGCGCTTTACAAATCAGACTCACACGGGATTTTAAGGAAGGTTTGATGGTTGTATTGACAGATTACATTGATATCTACCTTATCAAAAGCCACATGTGGCCGTTGAAAATTGTGGCAACATAACCTATATTTTAAAAAGACTCTAATTTCAGTCACACAGGTTTTTAAGGATAGTTTGATGGTTCTATTGACATATTAGTATGATATCTACTCTATCAAGAGCACAAAAAAGGCTTGTCATATCTGTGGCCGTTGAAGATTGTGGCAACATACCCTATATTTTAAAAACACTCTAATTCCAGTTTCACAGGTTGTGAAGGGTAGTTTAATGGTCCTATTGACAGATTAGTATGATATCATCTCTATCAACAGCACAAAAACTCTTACAAAAAAGGCTTGTCATATCTGTGGGCTTTGAAAATTGACTAATTTCAGTCACACGGGTTTTTAAGGGTAGTCTCACCTCTGTGGACTTTAAAATATAGAGGCCACATAACCTATATTTTCAAAAGACTATTGTTTCAGTTACAAAGGTTTTAAGGGTAATTTGATAGTTCTATTAACTTATTAATATAATATATATATATATAGCAAAAACACTCATATGAACCAAGCTCCGCAAATCTGTGGACTTTGAAGATTGTGGCAACCTAACCTATATCTTAAAAACACTCTTGTATCAGTCACATGGGTTTTTAAGGGAGGTTTGATGGCTGTATTGACAGATTACATTGATATCTACCTTATCAAAAGCAAACACACTCTTACAAACAAAGTGCCTCAAAACTGTGGACTTTGAAAAACATTGGCCATATAATTTGCATTTCCAAAAGATTCTTGTTTCAGTGACACGGTTTTTAAGAGTAGTTTTATGGTGCCATTCAAAGATTAACAGGAAAAATCACTGACAAGATATTGAGTAGAAACAAAAGAAGAGAGAGAGAGAGAGAGAGAGAGAGAGAGAGAGAGAGAGAGAGAGAGAGAGAGAGAGAGAGAGAGAGAGAGAGAGAGAGAGAGAGAGTCTTGGGTTAGCTTAAAATACATTAGCATCATAATACACGCTGAAACACACAAACAAACACACCCAAAACTGCACCAAAACACTTGTAATATCCAAAAACACATTCAAATGCATCAAAAACACATGAAACACACTCAAACACACCTCAATATACCCAAACATACCAAAACACATCTAAACACACTCAAAACACACCCAAACACACTCAAACACACCAAAACACATCTAAACACACTCAAAACACCTCAAAACACACCCCAAATGCTCCCAAGAACCCCAAAAAACACAAAACACACTCAAAACATCTCAAAACACACCAAAACAGACCAAAAACACACCCAAATGCATCCAAACACACTCACTTGCACCTCTTCCTTATGTGTGAGACTGTAATACACTTTGTCCTTGATCTGGGAGAAGGGGATGATGGCGGTGGACAAAACGGGTGTGGTGTTTTTCAAGGCCGTTTTAATCTCCGTCCCTGACTTCAAATAAATTGGTGTGTCGTTTTCTGCGGACCTGCAAATGTTTGGTTAGGTTAGATTAGGTTAGGGAAAAATAAATAAATAAATAAATAAAATTACAAGGTTAGGTTAGACTGGGAGAAGAATATGAAATTCAAACAACAAGATTGCATAGTAAAAAGCTGAGGAAGGGAAGATGTCTGAGAGATGTTAAAAAATATAGTTTCCCGCAAAGATGTGTTGAGACGTGGAACAGTTTGGATGAAGAAGTGGTGTCACCAATGAGTGTGCAGACTTTCAAAGAAAAATTGGATAAGTGTACACCTTTTAACTTTCAAATTAAAAAAACCTGAACTTCAAATTAAAAAAGTTGACAAAAAAAAAAAAAAAAAAAAAAAAAAAAAAAAAAAAATTAAAAACCTGAACTTTAAATTAAAAAAGTTGACTTTAAAATTAAAAACAAAAAATTAATTTCGTCTATTTCCACCATAACTGGTTTCCAACACCACCCATTTTCACCATCACCCATTTCCACTTTCATCCACTTCTGCTCATCCATTTCCACTACCACCACCCATTTCCACTACCACTACTCTTTTCCATTTACCCATTTTCACTAATCCAACTCCACCATCAACTATTTCCACCATCACCCATTTACCCTCACCCATTTCCTCCACTACCCATTTTCACCATCACCCATTTCCTCCACTATCCATTTCCACCATCACCCATTTCTACTCAACCATTACCACAACCACCACTACCACCACAACCACCACTACCACCACAACCACCACTACCACCACCACCACCACCACCACCACCACCACCACCACCACCACCACCACCACCACCACCACCACCACCACCACCACCACCACCACCACCACCACTACCACCACTATCACCACAACCATCACCACCACCACAACCACCACAGCCATTGTTAATAAGTAAAAAAAAAAAAAAAAAAAAAAAAAAAAGTCACACCACCTGCTAGTGTTTGAACATGCAGATGAGACACACATCCAAACATCACCCAAACACATCCAAATACATCCTAAACACACCCAAAGCACACTCAAAACACCCCAAAAAACATCCCTAAACACACACCCAAATATCCCCAAATCCTCAAAACACTCAAACACCACAAAAACACACACAAACCCCACAAAAACACACTCTTTCACCCCAAACACCCCAAAAAACACCCAAACCCCTCCAGTTTTGAAGTGATGTTTGATGATGTATTGACAAATGAACATGATATCTATCAAATCAAAAGAAGAAACACACTTAAGAACAAACTCCCTCATAACTGTGGACTTTGAAAAACAGTGGCGCCTAAGTTGTACTTCTAAAAGACTCCTGTTTCAGTAACACGGTTAATGAAAGACAACACTAATATTTCAATCACCCCCAAAAAACATGCCTGCCCTGCACTTTACAAATCAGAATTAGAATGTACACCAATAACACCCCTACACCACAAAACGCACCCAAACCATTTTAAAATGCTCAAAATCCCAAGATCCTGGAGGGCCTTGTACCAACTTAACCACATCCAAGAAGGCGGTTGTGCTATATCAAGAGGAAAGAAGCAACAGCTCATAAAATAAAGACTTGCATGCACAACTCCTTCTTACACAATGGTGCTCACCTCTTCAACGCTATGCCGGACACCATCAGGAACCTGACGGGTCACACCGGACCTCTTCACAAAAAGGTTACACAGATGGTTGTCTACAATGCCAGACGAGCCCCCAATACCAGGACACTCCAGCTCAACCGGCAACTCACTCATCACATAGAGGGTTGACGGCAAGGCTGAACTGCCTGGCCACAGCGGAGGCCCACCTCAGCTTCGTCCATCATACCATGAAATTATACAACACTAACAAAAGGAAGTGAGTACATTAACCCAAAACACATTTAAAACACTATGCAACACTTCAAAATATTAACAAATAAATCCATAACTCAATTAGAAACACCTAACATAAACCAAAATCATCCCCACACACTACCAAGACACTCTACACACATGCACAGACAACTTAAAACACCCAGCACACACCAAAATCATCCCCACACACTCCCAAGACACTCCACACACACGCACAGACCACTTCAAACACCCAAATCATCCCCACACACTACCAAGACACTCCACACATACGCACAGGCCACTTAAAACACCCACCACACACCAAAATCATCCCACACATTCCCAAGACACTCCACACACACGCACAGACCACTTAAAACCCTTAAAACTAATCTAAAACACCATAAAACACCTCAAAATTCCCCTAACCGCACTCAGAACACACCCATACATTCAAATACCCCTCTACACCACACTCAAGATATGTAAAATAGACCTAAAAACATCCAACACACACTGAAAACACCCTGCAACACTACCAAACATACTCAAAACACTTCAGATATAACCCAAAAACACAAAAATGCGTTATAAAGAACGGTAAGATTAAAAAGGGGACTTACCTAAATATTGTGGCTTGGCTCCTCCTCTTCTTCCATTTCCATTCTTCCTTTCTTCTTCGTTCTCCTTCTTTCTTTCTTCTACTGCTTCCATCTACACGTCTGAGCCTAGAAACACATCAAAACACTTAGAAAACACGAGATATTAGGCAAAATATTGAGGAAGTGTAGGGAGAGTAGCTATTGTGGCTTGCCTGCTCCTCCACTTATTCCTCCCTTCCTCCTCATCCTCTTTTA
Organism: Portunus trituberculatus; assembly: GCF_017591435.1. Classification (NCBI taxonomy): domain Eukaryota; kingdom Metazoa; phylum Arthropoda; class Malacostraca; order Decapoda; family Portunidae; genus Portunus; species Portunus trituberculatus. Next base: position 10,214,105 of record NC_059270.1, read on the forward strand.
TTTCTCTTTTCTTCTTCCTTCTGCTACTAATATCTACACACCTGAGCCAAGAAACACATGAAAACACGTAGAAATCACTAGATATTAGGCAAAATATCGGCGAACTGGGCGGTAGGGAGGGAGGGACGCCAGCCTGGGCCATGATGAGTCACCACCTTGGCTGTGACGTCATCAAGAGCGCGGGAATAGTAGCGAATCGGCTGAATTACGTAAATAATTTTAAAAATGACTTAAAGAAAAAACCAAGCCAAGGCCGAATGCTTACTTTTTTATGACTTATTAGATACTTTAATTAATATCTAAAACATCAAAACATCTCCTGCTTAACTAGTTTTAAACAACTGTCTAAACTAAGTATATAAAGAGTATATAAACATTTCCACTTATAACGCTGGCAAAACGTCCAGCCATATCGACTTTATATTTCTTTCGAAAAATATTAGACAATATAAACTCTCTTCTCAGGCATCCAACACTGACCTAGAACCAGAAGTGAACGAGTGAAAGAGCATTAATGTAAAACAAAACCATTAAACTCTAAACTCATTAAAAACTATTGTAAAGTCCAGATATTTTCGCTTGGCAAGTATTTTAACACATTCTACAGAGTCTCAGCTTTCTTTTAAGGCATTCTACAACGAGTTTGACCGTCAAACAGAAACGTAAACAAATAAAATTGAAAAAATAAAACTTACGTTAAAGGGGACAAAACACCATTTTAAAGTCCACATATTTCACTCAATGGAATTATTTCACGCCTAAAAAAGCACAGACAATTTCTATATACCATAAAGACCCAGTTACACCTCGAAATAAAAGAGTTCAAATTCGAAGATGGAAAATTTGGACGGTTATGGCACCTCACATTTAAGCAATAAAACACCACTAAACGACACACATTTACCGAACACAGGCGCGAAACACACTTCAAACACAACGAAATATTGATAGAAACCATAAAAACACACCATGAAAGCGTAATATTACTTTTAGAGAATATATCAAAAAAAGTATTGGAACCCGCAGGTTGCCACTGGGGGGACAGGGGTGGTGCACGGGGGCAGGGCGGGGGCCAGGGGGGAGGCAACATATGGGAACACTGCAGCGCGGGCTCTATAATCCTTATGTTGCATTTCTTATCTCACCACAACAAAACTAAGCCCTATCGAGAAAACTTGACCAGGAAACATGCAATGGTACAGTAATGGCTCCATTCTGACACATGTTTGGCTTACGGTGAGTCAAAGAAGCAAATAATAGCTGGTAATACTGACAACTGCTCCTTATACCCATCACCTTTTCAACATTTGGGCACTGTTTTCACTCTCATATGCAAAGAAAACCTACAAATAAGAGAGTGGCCTTAGAAATACCTGAAATAAATGATGGTGAGGCGTTGTGGTGAAGATTTGCATTGCTCTCTTGTCTCGCCGCTGGTGCTGTCGGGAATGTCATCACTTCACCTTGTGGGTGTTTGGGTGTATATGGGCATATTGTGGATGTGTTTGAGTGTGTTTATGGGGTGTATAAGCAACACCAAACACCACACGGCCATCACCACTAAATTTGTTGACACGCACTCGGCCCACCACACTTCTTTCCCTCCTTACACACTAATCCCTTATCAACACCACTGCCACACCTTACACACCTGTTCCTTGGTGCATTAATAACCTCCACCACCTGTCACGGCACTGTCACCTCTATACAGGCTGAAAATATAACGGCACTCCAGTGAGGCCAGCCGTGTGTCTTGGCGGGAGGTACCGACGCCATCAGCTGTGGACCTGTGGCTCTCTAAAGGAATTGACTCTCTTCTCCTTGCCCGCTATAAATTCCAATACTATGTCCTTGTATGTGTTCAATTCTCACTATTTCAAGGTTATCAGGGAATTATGTGTGGATTATTCAGTGTTATTATGGTTTTAGTTTATTTGAGGATACAAGTACGTAGCCGTGGTGAGCTTCAAAATGTCGACATTACTAAACTCAGGATTCACTACACAATAAATTCCAATACTATGTCTTTGCCTGTGTTAAATTTTCAGTATTTGAAAGTAATCTGAGAATTATGTGTGGAATATTCAATGTTTTTATGGTTTTAGTCTGAAAATACAAGTAGCTGTGGTGAAGGGCTTCAAAATGACGACATTACCAACATTCACAACACACAATATATTATAAACCTAATAAAAAAATACACAAATAAGAAAGATGTCGCTACTGAAGAAGGGTCTAGCGAACGTGACTAGCTTCGGCGAAGTCACACAGACACTTAAAGAAGAATATAAAACTATCATAAGATAAAAGGAGAATATTGTCAGGAAAACAATGCCCAATTAGCTATCACTTTCAATTACTCAGTTTCCATCCTTGCTTGTGTTTGTTTTCCAGTCATATGTTGCAGTTGTCATTTCGTGTATATAGCAGTCCTTCTTACCTTGAAACAGAATTCCGGTGTCCGATTATATCTTTAATAACTAACTTGTCTAGACTGAACCTTACAGTATGTATATTCCTTCGGGAGTGCTAAAGTATATTCCCGCAAGAGGCAGCTTCCTGACAACCTGTCCTTTACAAGGGCAGAACTATATGCCATGCTAGAACGTTTACAAATTGTCCTTCCTTTGGGGAAAGATGTTTACTTTTTTGTTGATAGCCAGGGTGCCTTATATTCATTGATGTCTCCTTCCCCTGCTGATTGTGATCTCATCAACAAGTGTCTTGGTGTCATTGATCTCTCTTGGAGAGAGATAATGTCAGAGTATGTTTCACCTGGGTGCCTTCTCATGTTGGCATTTCCCATAATGAAAAAGCTGATGTTCTTGCCGTCACTCCCTTACTGAGGACATTGCTGACTGTCCTGTTGAACACACTTATAATAACATCAAGGGTCAGCTTAAACGTCATGTTTGCAGCACCATTGCTCATAACCTTGACACTTGTTATGGGAAAGACAGTCCCAGTTCAGTCCATTATGTACATGTCTCCCACACCAGCAGTGTCACCTATGGCAGGAAGAGTGCCGCCCATGACCTTGTTGCTATGCGTCTCAGGCTCGGTTACAGGTACTATTGGGAGGTCAGTGGGGCTGCTGCTGTGCCCTGTAAGCTGTGTCACAGTCCTGCAGGGCACACACTTGCCCACTATGTCATGGAGTGTCCCTTGCTGGTGCATTTCCGCCCACAGGGGAACTGGGACCTGCCACCAATGATAAGCTGGTTCTTCAACAATGACATCATCCCTGCCATCCTCAAGGATTTCCCACTTTTTGCTCCACCTTTGTAAATAATGTAAATATACTTAAGGTTATTTATTTTTGTACTGCAATACATTAGTTTTATATGAACATTTGTTTGGGGGATGGGTGGCAGGCTCCTCCCATCTCCTTTGTTGTACTTTTTTTTTCAACAATAAACTTATCAAATCAAAGTATATTCCCTCGTGAGCGCCTAAGACTGAACCTTATGTATTATTCAGTTGGCAGTCGTGTAAATACCAGAGTGAACCAGTCACCGGTTACCACAGGCTCCACGTCATGTGCCCCAGTCTGCAGCCTTCACCCACACCCTCACTCAACCATCCACCCACCACACAGTTACACACACTCACATACACCGGAAACTTATACACAAGGAAATCAGACATATTTTTATATTTCTTAAGTATGCTTTACAGTAACAAAACCATTCCATAGCATAAGTACAGTACAATCTTCATACATCTTGGCTAGCCTCCTGTAGCCTACACATGCCGCGCTGTCTCCCACGCTCGGCTCCCAATGCCAGCTCTCTCACTTGCTCATCCACACCACACACACAGAGAGAGAGAGAGAGAGAGAGAGAGAGAGAGAGAGAGAGAGAGAGAGAGAGAGAGACGAAAGACAAGATAACGAGTCAGAATAGATAGAAAATAGAGAGAGAGAGAGAGAGAGAGAGAGAGAGAGAGAGAGAGAGAGAGCTCAGAGAGAGAGAGAGAGATGAATAGAGAGAGAGAGAGAGAGAGAGAGAGAGAGAGAGAGAGAGAGAGAGAGAGAATTATTCTGAGCTACGAGAGAAAAAAAAAATTAGTTTGACCTGAAGCAGAAAAAGAGAAAGATTACAGTTTGTCCTGCATAAAAAAAAAAAAAAAAAAAAAAAAAAAAAAATGTTTGGCCTGCAAGAGAACAATATAAATGGTTAGATTGACCTCCATGTTAGTTCTTATAAGTAACATTATTCACTTGTACAAACACTTTCAGTACATTATAATAGTTATAAACTACACATACAATCAATTTGGCACTATGACGTTAGGTTAATACTACAAAAAATACAATGTTTACCTTATCGTCTTCCTGCGCACGTCTGAATCTCGTGCCCTCTCTCTCTCGTGAGTGAAGACTCGTCATGCCCTGAGGCTAACCCTGAGGCTATAGGCTAGGCAAACACCAAAATTAAATAGCATCCAGGCAAACCTTTATGTGGCATTAAATACTGATACTTAAAGACGCTACATGTGTTTTCATGCACATAGGAAAATATTAAACACTTCTTATCATGACAGAGGACAAGCTATACTAGAACAAATGTAAACTCTTACGTACAGTAACACATACAAGCAAAAAAGGCAAAGGATAAAGCATGGAAGAAACTCTCAAAGCAGGGAAATGACTATAATAGTCGCCAGTACAAGGATACTACTAATGAATATATTAGAGTAAGGAGAGAGGAGATGATAGTAAATGATATTGAAAAGATAGACAAAGAAGACATGATGCTGTTGACAGAAGAAGATGGAAGGACAAAAGGACATGAAAAGATCAGGATAAGGCAGTGTGTGAAGGATATTGGAAAATACAGTTTTCCACACAGAACACTGGAAAAATGGAATGCATTGAATAATGGAGTTGTTACAGCACACAGTGTGCATAACTTTAAAGAAAACTAAATAAATGGAGATATGGAGACATGACACTATGAGCCCCGCTCGATTGATTGATTGATTGATGCATTTATTGTTGAATTAATAAATAAATACAACAAAGGAGGAGGATGGGCCTGGCCACCCCCACCCCTGGGCAAAGACGTAAGGTTAAACTATAAAAAACTAACACTAGACAGTATACATAACAAGAATATAAGTATTTCAATCAATAAATATACATATTGCACACCTTATTGCATGAACATCCTACAGTGTTGGAGCAAAATGAGGATATTCCCTGAGTATATATATCCCAGAGAGTGGCAGAGTCTAGGAGATGGTCAATGAGACTATACAAGTCATGTTGATCTTGTGGCCTAAATTTAGCAATGAGAGGACATTCCATGATATAGTGAGGCAGAGTGTGTCCCCTTGGTGCAGCACACAGCACACACCAGGAGAAGCACTGACTTCCCAAAAGTATTTGTAGCCTAATCTAAGCCTCATTGCCACCCTGTCATGTGATGCAGTGTGTCTCCCGTAGGTGGAAGCATAGGTCTGGAAGACACATGCATAGTGAAGACTAGTGCTACTGCCCCTATGGTAACAAAGCTCCAACTGATCACTAATGCTACTATGTACAAAGTCCTTAATGCTACTCTTAACATAACCCAGAGTGTGCTCAGTGCCAGGGTCCACTGTGTCATCTTGTAAGGCACACTGAGCAAGGTGGTCTGCTTTTTCATTTAGCGGGACACCCACATGAGAGGCAATTCAGATGAAATGGACCATGGCACCGGCACCTTCTAGGGCGTGGATGAGATCAAGACACTTATTGACTAGATCACAGTCCATGGGGGAGGTGGATTGAAGGGCATACAATGCAGTCTGACTGTCAATAAAGAAATATCCATTCTTATGATGACAGAGGACTAGCTATACTATAACATATGTAAACTCTTACGTACAGTAACACATACAAGGAAAAAGGCAAAGGATGAAGCTTGGAAAAACTCTTAAAGCAGGGAAATGACTATAATAGTCACCAGTACAAAGATACTACAAATGAATATATTAGAATAAGGAGAGAGGATGAAAGAAAGTTTGAGAAAGATGTAGTGGATAAAAGCAAGGATGAACCCAAACTTTTCTACAAGTTTATAAACGGCAAAACAAAGAATAAGGAAACAATTGAAAAAATAATTAAAGGGAAGACATACTAACCAGAGAAGGAAATGTGTGAAATAATGAATGAGAGTTTCAAAATGATATTGAGGACATTGCATTGCCCAGGATTACAGGAGATTGCAGTGCACAAAGAGGATATTGGAAGATTACTGGATAAGTTAGATGTCAGAAAAGCAATGGGGCCAGATGGTGTATCAGGCTGGGTGTTAAAGAATGTAAAGAGAAATTACTGGATCCAATTTTGGAAATAATTAAAAGTACAATAAATGAAGAGAAAGTTCCACTAGAGTGGAAGAGAGCCAAAGTAATACCGATATTTAAAGGAGGAAAGGCAACTGAACCACTAAAGTACAGACCAGCGTCACTTACAAGTGTAGTAGGGAAGTTATGTGAAATAATTATCAAAGAAAAATGGATGAAATTTTTAGAAGAGGAGAAAGTCATATCGAACGGACAATTTGGGTTCAGGACAGGGCGGTCATGTGTATCAAACTTATTAAGCTTCTACTCCAGAGTTATTGCAGGACTGGTAAACAGAGATGGATAGGTAGACACAGTATACCTGGACATTAAAAAGGCTTTTGGTAAAGTCGCACGGAAGACTTCTTTGGAAACTAGAGAACATGGGGGACTGTGTGGAACCTTGCTCGAATGGACAAGAGATTATTTGAAGGATAGGGAAATGAGAACTGTGATCAGAGATACATACTCATCTTGGGGTAAAGTAACTACCGGAGTGCCACAAGGGTCACGTTGGGATAAACATCATCACTGATGATGCAAAGTTGCTAAGAAATATGAAAACCAGAGAGGAATGTCTGCTGTTGCAGGAAGATTTAAACAAGATCTATGAGTGGAGCAAGAAGTGGTAATTGGAGTTTAATGCCAAGAAATGCCACATAATGGAACTAGGAAAGAGTAAAAGAAGACCAGTATGGAATTATTTGATGGGAGAGGACCAAATAATGAAGACTAAAGAAGACTAAAGATCTTGGAGTGATCATATAAGAAAATCTGAGCCCTAATAAACACATAAGCAAGATATTTGGACTATCATATAAGATGTTGACTAAAATAAGAGTGGCATTTCATTACATGGATAAAGATATGGTGAAAAAAATCATCACAAGCATGACATGCCCAAGGCTGGAATATGCAGCTGTGGTGCAGCTGATGGTGCCGGAACTAAAGGACCTACTATAGAAAGAATGGCTGAAAGAAATGTGACTGCCAGCCAACCTTACAAGATAGAAGAGAATGAGGAGACCTAATGACAATGTACAAGATAGTCAATGGCATTGAAAAAAATAGACAAGGAAGACCTGGTGCTGGTGACAGAAGATGGAAGGACAAGAGGACATGTAAAGAAGATCAGGATGAGGCAGTGTGTGAAGGATATTGGAAAATAGTTTTCCTCATAGAACGGTGGAAAAGTGGAATGCATTGAGTGGTGAAGTTGTTACACCACATAATGTGCATAACTTTAAGGAAAAAATTTGATAAATGGAGACATGGAGACAGGACGCTATGAGGCCCTGTACAATACTACTAGGTAAATACAACTAGGTAAACACACATATGCACACATACACACACCTTCTTAGGATGTGCAATAATAGTAACATGGCAACAGGTCTGAGTGGCAAACCTCCGCAGAATTGCCACAGCCTTGTCTTGCTCCCACCAACGGTCCCAGGCTGTCCCAGTGTGTCCCATCCCAAGCATGAACTGATAGCGTGCTGAACCCCCCCACACCTCCACCGCCTCCCTCATGGCCTGCAGGAGAGAGAGAGAGAGAGAGTGGTTTGGAGTGTCTGGTTAGGCTAGCTTTGGTCAGGTTGGAAATGAGGCTCAAACTGTCAAAAAAATAAGAAAAACCTAACGAAATGTAAGAAAAACGAAGGGAAACATAAAACCCCCCCACCAAAACTGGAATAATGAATGAAAAATCATACAGAAACATTATAAAACATTAAAACACAGGAATAATGTAAAAAAAAAAATAAAAACATTAAAAACTTAAAAACACAAGGTTCAAATCTGTGGGAGAGAGAGAGGAGTGGTTATGGGGTGTTAGATTAGGTTAGGTTGAAAACGAGTGTGCTTTGGGAATGTTTTGGTGTGTTTTGGTGTGTGTTCTGTGGTGTTTTTTGTGTGCTCAGTGTGTGCTTTGAGAGGTTTTGTTGTGTTTGGGGTGATTTTGGTGTGCTTACCGTGCTTGTTTCGGTGTGTTTGTGGTGTTTTGGTGTGTTTTGAGGTCTTCTGGGTGTTTTTAGTGTGCTTAGTGTGCTTGTTTGGTGTGTTTTGGTGTGTTTTGGAGTCTTCTGGGGTGTTTCTGGTGTGATTAGAGTGTGCTTTGGTGTGTTTCAACATGCAAACGAGACACTTCTAAATATCACCCAAACACATTCAAACACCATCAAACACATCTTAAACACACCCAAAGCACACTCAAATCCCCAAAAGACACTCCTAAACACCCAAAACACACACCCAAATATCCCCAAACCACTCAAAACACTCAAAACATCACAAAACACACCCAAACCCCACAAAAACACACTCTTTCACCCCAAACACACCAAAAACACACCCAAACCCCTCCAGTTTTTAAGAGATGTTTAACAATCTATTGACAGAGTAACATGATATCTATCAAATCAAAAGCAAAAATACTTAAGAACAAACTTCCTCATAACTGTGGACTTTGAAAAACAGTGGTCGCCTAAGTTGTATTTCTAAAAGACACTTGTTTCAACACTACTACTTCAATCACCCGCAAAAACCAACCCAAAAAAATGTGTGTGCCCTGCGCTTTACAAATCAGAATCACACGGGTTTTTAAGGAAGGTTTGATGGTTGTATTGACAGATTACATTGATATCTACCTTATCAAAAGCCACATGTGGCCGTTGAAAATTGTGGCAACATAACCTATATTTTAAAAAGACTCTAATTTCAGTCACACAGGTTTTAAGGATAGTTTGACTATTGACATATTAGTATGATATCTACTCTATCAAGAGCACAAAAAAGGCTTGTCATATCTGTGGCCGTTGAAAATTGTGGCAACATACCCTATATTTTAAAAACACTCTAATTCCAGTTTCACAGGTTGTGAAGGGTAGTTTAATGGTCCTATTGACAGATTAGTATGATATCATCTCTATCAACAGCACAAAAACTCTTACAAAAAAGGCTTGTCATATCTGTGGGCTTTGAAAATTGACTAATTTCAGTCACACGGGTTTTTAAGGGTAGTCTCACCTCTGTGGACTTTAAAATATAGAGGCCTAACCTATATCTTAAAAACACACTTGTATCAGTCACATGGGTTTTTAAGGGAGGTTTGATGGCTGTATTGACAGATTACATTGATATCTACCTTATCAAAAGCAAACACACTCTTACAAACAAAGTGCCTCAAAACTGTGGACTTTGAAAAACATTGGCCATATAATTTGCATTTCCAAAAGATTCTTGTTTCAGTGACACGGTCTTTAAGTGTAGTTTTATGGTGCCATTCAAAGATTAACAGGAAAAATCACTGACAAGATATTGAGTAGAAACATTGAGTAGAGAGAGAGAGAGAGAGAGAGAGAGAGAGAGAGAGAGAGAGAGAGAGAGAGAGAGAGAGAGAGAGAGAGAGAGAGAGAGAGAGAGAGAGAGAGAGAGAGAGAGAGAGAGAGAGTCTTGGGTTAGCTTAAAATACATTAGCATCATAATACACGCTGAAACACACAAAGAAACACACCCAAAACTGCACCAAAACACTTGTAATATCCAAAAACACATTCAAATGCATCAAAAACACATGAAACACACTCAAACACACCTCAATATACCCAAACATACCAAAACACATCTAAACACACTCAAAACACACCCAAACACACCCAAACACATCTAAACACACTCAAAACACCTCAAAACACACCCCAAATGCTCCCAAGAACCCCAAAACACACCAAACACACTCAAAACATCTCAAAACACACCAAAACAGACCAAAAACACACCCAAATGCATCCAAACACACTCACTTGCACCTCTTCCTTATGTGTGAGACTGTAATACACTTTGTCCTTGATCTGGGAGAAGGGGGTGATGGCGGTGGACAAAACGGATGTGGTGTTTTTCAAGGCCGTTTTAATCTCCGTCCCTGACTTCAAATAAATTGGTGTGTCGTTTTCTGCGGACCTGCAAATGTTTGGTTAGGTTAGATTAGGTTAGGGAAAAATAAATAAATAAATAAATAAAATTACAAGGTTAGGTTAGACTGGGAGAAGAATATGACATTCAAACAACAAGATTGCATAGTAAAAAGCTGAGGAAGGGAAGATGTCTGAGAGATGTTAAAAAATATAGTTTTCCGCAAAGATGTGTTGAGACGTGGAACAGTTTGTATGAAGAAGTGGTGTCACCAATGAGTGTGCAGAGTTTCAAAGAAAAATTGGATAAGTGTACACCTTTTAACTTTCAAATTAAAAAAACCTGAACTTCAAATTAAAAAAGTTGACAAAAAAAAAAAAAAAAAAAAAAAAAAAAAAAAAATCAAATTAAAAAACCTGAACTTTAAATTAAAAAAGTTGACTTTAAAAAAAAAAAAAAAAATAATTTCGTCTATTTCCACCATCACTGGTTTCCAACACCACCCATTTTCACCATCACCCATTTCCACTTTCACCCACTTCTGCTGATCCATTTCCACTACCACCACCCATTTCCACTACCACTACTCTTTTCCATTCACCCATTTTCACTAATCCAACTCCACCATCAACTATTTCCACCATCACCCATTTACCCTCACCCATTTCCTCCACTACCCATTTTCACCATCACCCATTTCCTCCACTATCCATTTCCACCATCACCCATTTCTACTCAACCATTACCACAACCACCACTACCACCACAACCACCACTACCACCACAACCACCACTACCACCACCACCACCACCACCACCACCACCACCACCACCACCACCACCACCACCACCACCACCACCACCACCACACCACCACCACCACCACACCACCACCACTACCACCACTATCACCACAACCATCACCACCACCACAACCACCACAGCCATTGTTAATAAGTAAGAAAAAAAAAAAAAAAAAAAAAAAAAGTCACACCACCTGCTAGTGTTTGAACATGCAGATGAGACACACATCCAAACATCACCCAAACACATCCAAATACATCCTAAACACACCCAAAGCACACTCAAAACACCCCAAAAAACATCCCTAAACACACACCCAAATATCCCCAAATCCTCAAAACACTCAAACACCACAAAAACACACACAAACCCCACAAAAACACACTCTTTCACCCCAAACACCCCAAAAAACACCCAAACCCCTCCAGTTTTAAATCATCCCCACACATTCCCAAGACACTCCACACACACGCACAGACCACTTAAAACCCTTAAAACTAATCTAAAACACCATAAAACACCTCAAAATTCCCCTAACCGCACTCAGAACACACCCATACATTGAAATACCCCTCTACACCACACTCAAGATATGTAAAATAGAACTAAAAACATCCAACACAAACTGAAAACACCCTGCAACACTACCAAACATACTCAAAACACTTCAGATATAACCCAAAAACACAAAAATGCGTTATAAAGAACGGTAAGATTAAAAAGGGGACTTACCTAAATATTGTGGCTTGGCTCCTCCTCTTCTTCCATTTCCATTCTTCCTTTCTTCTTCGTTCTCCTTCTTTCTTTCTTCTACTGCTTCCATCTACACGTCTGAGCCTAAAAACACATCAAAACACTTAGAAAACACGAGATATTAGGCAAAATATTGAGGAAGTGTAGGGAGAGTAGCTATTGTGGCTTGCCTGCTCCTCCACTTATTCCTCCCTCCTCATCCTCTTTTATTTATCTTTTCTTCTTCCTTCTGCTACTAATATCTACACACCTGAGCCAAGAAACACATGAAAACACGTAGAAATCACTAGATATTAGGCAAAATATCGGCGAACTGGGCGGTAGGGGAGGGAGGGACGCCAGCCTGGGCCATGATGACGTCATCAAGAGCGCGGGAATAGTAGCGAATCGGCTGAATTACGTAAATAATTTTAAAAATGACTTAAAGAAAAAACCAAGCCAAGGCCGAATGCTTACTTTTTTATGACTTATTAGATACTTTAATTAATATCTAAAACATCAAAACATCTCCTGCTTAACTACTTTTAAACAACTGTCTAAACTAAGTATATAAAGAGTATATAAACATTTCCACTTATAACGCTGGCAAAACGTCCAGCCATATCGACTTTATATTTCTTTCGAAAAATATTAGACAATATAAACTCTCTTCTCAGGCATCCAACACTGACCTAGAACCAGAAGTGAACGAGTGAAAGAGCATTAATGTAAAACAAAACCATTAAACTCTAAACTCATTAAAAACTCTTGTAAAGTCCAGATATTTTCGCTTGGCGAGTATTTTAACACATTCTACAGAGTCTCAGCTTTCTTTTAAGGCATTCTACAACGAGTTTGACCGTCAAACAGAAACGTAAACAAATAAAATTGAAAAAATAAAACTTACGTTAAAGGGGACAAAACACCATTTTAAAGTCCACATATTTCACTCAATGGAATTATTTCACGCCTAAAAAAGCACAGACAATTTCTATATACCATAAAGGCCCAGTTACACCTCGAAATAAAAGAGTTGAAATTCGGAGATGGAAAATTTGGACGGTTATGGCACCTCACATTTAAGCAATAAAACACCACTAAACGACACACATTTACCGAAATAAAAGAGTTGAAATTCGAGATGGAAAATTTGGACACAGGCGCGAAACACACTTCAAACACAACGAAATATTGATAGAAACCATAAAAACACACCATGAAAGCGTAATATTACTTTTAGAGAATATATCAAAAAAAGTATTGGAACCCGCAGGTTGCCACTGGGGGGACAGGGGTGGTGCACGGGGGCGGGGCGGGGGCCGGGGGAGGCAACATATGGGAACACTGCAGCGCGGGCTCCATAATCCTTATGTTGCATTTCTTATCTCACCACAACAAAACTAAGCCCTATCGAGAAAACTTGACCAGGAAACATGCAATGGTACAGTAATGGCTCCATTCTGACACATGTTTGGCTTACGGTGAGTCAAAGAAGCAAATAATAGCTGGTAATACTGACAACTGCTCCTTATACCCATCACCTTTTCAACATTTGGGCACTGTTTTCACTCTCATATGCAAAGAAAACCTACAAATAAGAGAGTGGCCTTAGAAATACCTGAAATAAATGATGGTGAGGCGTTGTGGTGAAGATTTGCATTGCTCTCTTGTCTCGCCGCTGGTGCTGTCGGGAATGTCATCACTTCACCTTTGTGGGTGTTTGGGTGTATATGGGCATATTGTGGATGTGTTGCGGGGTGTTTGAGTGTGTTTATGGGGTGTATAAGCAACACCAAACACCACACGGCCATCACCACTAAATTTGTTGACACGCACTCGGCCCACCACACTTCTTTCCCTCCTTACACACTAATCCCTTATCAACACCACTGCCACACCTTACACACCTGTTCCTTGGTGCATTAATAACCTCCACCACCTCTGTCACGGCACTGTCACCTCTATACAGGCTGAAAATATAACGGCACTCCAGTGAGGCCAGCCGTGTGTCTTGGCGGGAGGTACCGACGCCATCAGCTGTGGACCTGTGGCTCTCTAAAGGAATTGACTCTCTTCTCCTTGCCCGCTATAAATTCCAATACTATGTCCTTGTATGTGTTCAATTCTCACTATTTCAAGGTTATCAGGGAATTATGTGTGGATTATTCAGTGTTATTATGGTTTTAGTTTATTTGAGGATACAAGTACGTAGCCGTGGTGAGCTTCAAAATGTCGACATTACTAAACTCAGCATTCACGACACAATAAATTCCAATACTATGTCCTTGCGTGTGTTAAATTTTCAATATTTGAAAGTTATCTGGGATTTATGTGTGGAATATTCAATGTTTTTATGGTTTTAGTCTGTTTGAAGATACAAGTAGCTTCAAAATGTCAACATTACCAAACTCAACATTCACAACACACAATATGTAAACCTAATGAAAAAAATACACAAATAAATAAGAAAAGAATCTGAAAAAACAAAAATAACACAATCATAAAAAAAAAAAAACATGATAAACAGTACGACGATAAACAGTGACAAAATATCGACAGTACATATCACGACATTCAAAACCAATAAAAAGAAAAAAAAAAAAAAAAAAATGTCTGTGATGTGTGTAGTGATAGAGGGAAACGGAGCAGTGTGGTGTATGGTGTGTGGTGACAGTGGTGTGTGTGGTGATAGAGTGGAAGAGAGCAGTGTGGTGTCTGGTGTGTGGTGACAGTGGTGTGTGTGTGGTAATAGAGTGGAAGAGAGCAGTGTGGTATATGGTGTGTGTGGTGATAGAGTGGAAGAGAGCAGTGTGGTGTATGGTGTGTGTGGTGATAGAGTGCAAGAGAGCAGTGTGGTGTATGGTGTGTGTGGTGATAGAATGAAAGAGAGCAGTGTGGTGTATGGTGTGTGTGGTGATAGAGGAAAAGAGAGCAGTGTGGTGTTTGGTGTGTGGTGACTGGTGTGTGCGGTGATAGAGTGGAAGAGAGCTATGTGGTGATGTGGTGTGCGTGTGGTGATAGAGAAATCGTGTACCACCCTAATGCACATGCACAGAGGAGATTCTCTCTCTCTCTCTCTCCACACATTTTTATAACTTCCTTTCTGATAAAAACCAAAAACATTGAAATCGAGGGTATGAAAATGAAAAGAGAGAGAGAGAGAGAGAGAGAGAGAGAGAGAGGGCGGGAAAGGTAAAGGGTGAGAGTGACAGGTCAAGTGGAGCTCTGACAACTAAGCCTTGGATGAAAGACAATGACACGACACAACCCACCCACTATATGAGAGAGAGAGAGAGAGAGAGAGAGAGAGAGAGAGAGAGAAACAACGATGAGGACTTCTATAACTACTACTACTACTACCATTCAGTTCCTACTCTGGCTCCTCTTGTCACGATCCATTCACGCTCATATATATATATATATATATATATATATATATATATATATATATATAATTTTTTTTTTTTATGTTATGGCCTATAGCGCCTGTAGGTATACTTGATGGGTATTATGTAGGAAGCGCTGTTGAGCTTCAGCCCATTAGTGGCGCCAGCAATTATATTTGTAGTGGTAGCCATATTAGGGGCCCATATCACCACCCAAGCGCATCTTTGATGTAACCACCTAAAACCTGGGTATCATGGTGACATGTAGGTAACTTTAAATCACTTGACAAATGGCATAATTTCAGAACGGTATGTGGTGGGATTCGAACCTATGCATCCATGGACGTCTGCCCGATCCCACGCTCACCACTTTATCTACTGCACACACACACACACACACACACACATATATATATATATATATATATATATATATATATATATATATATATATATATATATATATATATATATACATATATTGGGGAGAGGGATGGAGGAGTCCATCAGCGAGGGAGAACGAGCATCGTTACAAGATTGAAGTGGGAAGGAGCGCAATCCACAACAACCATTGCCCGCCTCAGCTTGGGTCACACCACACTCAGTGGTCACTTGCACCACCCAGGCCTGTCTCCTGATCCCTTCTGCCCTTGGTGTAGGACAACCCTTGAAACCATGAAACATTTCCTGCTCCACTGCCCACGCTTCTTCTCCCACCGCACTGCACTATGCTCCCAGCTTTCTGCCCTGGGCATCACAACACTCGACTTGCCCACCCTCCTGCCAGCCTCAGGCTTCGACCTCTTCCGATAATCTGCTGTCCTTTGCCTTAACTGTGCCTTCTTGAAGAAGACTGGCCAGCTACCATGCCTGTGATACCCACACAGGACTAATCCAGGGCTCATAAGGATCCATAGATCTTTGCGGCCCTAACTTGAACTTAGTGTTTGCAAAACTGTTGGCTGGCACCACTGTATCTGGTGCAAGATGTGGTGAGGTCCGACGAAACTGGATATGCAACCAGATGCAGGTGGATAAGCCATCCTTGATTGGGTCAGGGATGAGCCAATGGCAGAAGAGTAGCGGGTGAGGGGAATATATAAGCGGGCCCCAGCTATATATATATATATATATATATATATATATATATATATATATATATATATATATATATATATATATATATATAGCTACAAATATATAGGTAAATAACCTCACAAACTTAAAATGCATAAAACTTTCTTTATTAACAGACAGAGCAAAACTAGGCATAATGCAGAATAAATGACGCAGATAAAATCATTACATTTTCAATGATGGAGCATGGAGTTAGAAGACAATAAAACTAGGTACCACCTTTTCATGTTGCTTTTTAGTTTTTTTTTTTTTCTTTTTCCTTAGAGTGAATTAAGATATCTTGAAAACTCTTGAAATTGAAAGAAATTATTATTATCATTATTTTTTTTTTTGTGTGTGTGTGTGTGTGTGTGTGTGTGTGTGTGTGTGTGTGTGTGTGTGTGTGTGTGTGTTTCACTGATCTGCTGCAGTCTCTGACGAGACAGCCAGACGTTACCCTATGGAGCGAGCTCAGAGCTCATTATTTCTGATCTTTGGATAGTTCTGAGACCAGGCACACACCACACACCGGGACAAGAAGGTCACAACTCCTCGATTTACATCCCGTACCTACTCACTGCTAGGTGAACAGGGGCTACACGTGAAAGGAGACACCCAAATATTTTCACCCGGCCGGGGTGTGTGTGTGTGTGTGTGTGTGTGTGTGTGTGTGTGTGTGTGTGTGTGTGTGTGTGTGTGTGTGTGTGTGTGTGTGTGTGTGTGCTATGAGGTTACGTAAAAGGAAAACATTTGATCTGCACCATACTGCACAGCTTACTCTCAAACTCTGGTGTTATGAATTGACTTGAAAGTTGATTTACCTTTTTTGTTAAAACATAATAGATCTGATTCTATGATGAGTCTAATGTATGTATATGATAATATTTCATGATAAATTTCCTTCACAGCATCTCTTTATATGACTATAGAGATGCATGCATTTACATGGTTTGTCTTACATGTTATGTGCTCCATACACTCATTTAAAATTGAACAAGTTCTTTAATCTTAACTTTTGCAAAAAGCATGTTCAGGAATTTTAAATGGAAACCTATAGGCAGTAATATTATATAATGTCTCTTGCTTTCTTCATATATTCATAAAATCTACCATCATACAATGGTTCCTCATATTCTGAAAATATTAATCTGTAACATTGTGTATATTTAGCAGGTGATTTCATCTTCACATTTATATGATGCATTACAAATATTGTTTTAATAAAGAGGAACAAAAGGTACAGTGGCATCCCTGACACAGGAAAACAATTGGAACTACCACTGAACATACCCCCCAAAAAAACATAGATTACTTTTTGTGCTATATAAATTTTTTAGAATTCATTAAATACTAATATATCATCATAATTTCAGTCTGTAACAATATCCGAATCAGGTTTTGCTCTCTATCATATGTAAATATCAAAACATCAGACAATATCAAAATTGACAATTATGAGCACGAAGTTAAAGGACCATAGCAAGTAAAAGGAGTAGCATCTTTGTGGTTGATCAGTCTTGAACATTAACATGACTTATATCTACAATAGTTAATTTCTCAATCACGTTATTACATACACAATTCAACTGATGTTACTTTCCTGATTAAAACAACTTGTTATAATACCACACAATACTACTATGAAATTTCTAGTATTCAGTCAGCTGAGGACAAGTTGTGACCTCCAATGTTGATAAGACATTGATAGTCATGCTAAAAAATGTGGATTATCTTTTCTTGTGCTTCATACCATAAATGGCATACAGGTGTATTATATCTTAATACAATATCTTATGAAATAATGTTCAACCTTAATCTATAGCAAAATCAACATCAGCTCTTATTCTCAAGCAAATTGCAAAGCAAATGGTACTTATTTTGTTAATTAAATAATGTTTGAGCCACAGACTTGAGATAAGCATCAATACATACATAGAACTGATGACTTTGACAGCACCTATGACCAGTAAATAAACTCGGAAAAATACTAAATGCATTATATGACTAAGTAAAATATATATTAAGTAAAGAAATAGTATTTCAAGCAGGGACTTAAGCCAAAGACATACTACTACTATCAACAAACCATTTCTCCCAAGTGAAGTTATTTTGCAATTACTATCATGCTTCACTAAGACGGATGATCTCTGATATGATATTACAAAACTGGCTTTGAAGATTGAATAAGGTAAAAGCTGGTAACGTGAGCAAAGGACATGACGATAAAGGAGTTGTAAATATTGAAAGTGGTGGATGAAGTACAAATAACAGTGATGATAAGGCCTACTAGACTGATAATGAAAAATGTGATGGTTGTGAACACATTGGTAGATATAAGAATACAGACAGTGTGAGAATAGAAATGAATTATAATTGCAAGGAAAGCAGAGACAGCGATAATAGAGAGAATGGTAAAGATGGGAGAAATAAAGATAGTAAGAATTATTGACATATGAAAGAAGAGAGCAGTGGAGTTTGACAAAGAGATGATATTTTTCTGTGTTGTACTTACTATGAAACTTTTTTACTTTTCTATTTTTCGTAAATTTCTCTAAAATGTTTACACTGTTGTATGAATTCCTATCTCTCCCTGAATCAAATAATGAATCCCATGTTCTAGTTTTTTCATCATCCTTGGGAGATGGACAGTAGTAAAAAGGGCAAGATTTGCCTAAACAGCTTGACTGGAGATGTTGGTGTGATTCCCTTAGCCAAATAGTTTGTCGAAGCAAGCATGACAATAAGGTTTGTCGTTCTGTTCTTTGAAGGTGCCCTTGTTGAGCTGTTTGAGGCAAAAAGAGCACACAAAATGCTCTGGATGATACTTGCGGAACATAGCTGTGATGCAGCGCCCTGAAAAAGAGAGGAAGATTTTTTTTCTTAATTCTTTGCACCAAAATAATGACACTTATAATCTCTAATCTCATCCGAGTGTTTCATCTGTCTGCTGATTTCTATGTCATCAAAGATTTTGATCCCAGGTATGTTGCCTGAAAATACTTTAGTACACCAAAAGACATTTGAAATATTGAAACATTTGATTATGTCTTTTATGCTACATTTTAAAGAAGTGTTAATACAAGAGAAGCAGCAGCCTATTTATGGCCAAAGCCTTTTGAGCAGTATTTTGAATATCATAAATTTGTTACATATTTACATACAGAATTATACATGCACATGTACATACATATAATGACACACACACACACACACACACACACACACACACACACACACACACACACACACACACACACACCGGTAGCTCAGTGGTTAGAGCGCTGGCTTCACAAGCCAGATGACCGGGGTTCGATTCCCCGGCCGGGTGGAGATATTTGGGCATGTCTCCTTTCACGTGTAGCCCCTGTTCACCTAGCAGTGAGTAGGTACGGGATGTAAATTGAGGAGTTGTGACCTTGTTGTTCCGGTGTGTGGCGTGTGCCTGGTCTCAGACCTATCCCAAGATCGGAAATAATGAGCTCTGAGCTCGTTCCGTAGGGTAACGTCTGGCTGTCTCGTCAGAGACTGCAGCAGATCAAACAATGAATTACACACACTACACGCCCAGTAGCTCAGTGGTTAGAGCGCTGGCTTCACAAGCCAGAGGACCGGGGTTCGTTTCCCCGGCCAGGTGGAGATATTTGGGTGTGTCTCCTTTCACGTGTAGCCCCTGTTCACCTAGCAGTGAGTAGGTACGGGATGTAAATCGAGGAGTTGTGACCTTGTTGTCCCGGTGTGTGGTGTGTGCCTGGTCTCAGGCCTATATGAAGATCGGAAATAATGAGCTCTGAGCTCGTTCTGTAGGGTAATGTCTGGCTGTCTCATCAGAGACTGCAGCAGATCAAACAGTGAAACACACACACACACACACAGACATTATTATATATATATATATATATATATATATATATATATATATATATATATATATATATATATATATATATATATATATATATATATATATATATATATATATATATATGATTATGCCACTACAAGTCTGGTGAGCACTCTTTCATTGTATGGGATGGTTCCACTCACACTTTTATTAGATAAGGTGGAATCAAAAACTTTTCATTTCACCAGTTCCTCTCCTCTGACTATCTTCATGCTCTATTTCATGACTGCAACTGAAATTCTTCATACTAATATTGTCTTCTAGGCCATCTTTAGCTTTGATACTCAGAGTGCTTGTTGACCTGACTAAATTTATCCTGTGGTTCTCTGTAAATATGCTTCTATGCCTGCCCCTTGCTATGAATGTCAAACCTTTTACCTCAAATTACATCACTAGCACAGACACTCACATTACATCTTTCATGAACATTCATTGTTCTTATCTTCTTATCTTGTCATTCCACAAACTTGCTTTAGACAAATAAATTCTACAACATGTACCCTTGACTCTAATCCATACATCATGATTTTAATACATACATAAATATTGGCATGTGATAATTTGAAGAGACTCAATAATCATACCTGTGATGGGCTTGCTGCACCCAGCACACAGAGAGCCACGCTTGGCATGATAATGTGTCTCGCAGTAGGGCATTCCTTCGTGATCGAAGAAGGACCCTCCATTGAATGGCTGACGGCAATCCTGCAAAAATAAATGAAAAGTTGGAGATGAGAACCTCCACTGAAAAAAAAGTGATCTATCACAGAATGGGAAAAAAAGTGGAAATGTCAAGGAAATGAATGTATCTGCTCTCTAAGATATACTTTTCTGTGTGATCTGTTGCTGTAATTGCTCTTTAATTGAATGTCTTGAAAATACAAAGGTTAGGTTATTTTTAAAAGTGATCTACTAAGAATCAAACCGTTGAAGAGGCTTAGTGCTTTATGTGATAATGTGAACTGTGAGTATATGTACATAAATTGTATCAAGGGTTTTTTCTATTCATCTTCTTACCATGCAAAATTTCAATTAACTAATATTATATCAGAATATTGCAAAAGTTAAAGTTAATATAAATAAAAGAGAAACCAATATAAATCTTATCTATGGCATTATATCATTCCATATATCATTCTATGATCACATTGCATCAAACATTTTGTACACTGGGTGCCACCTACACATGGTTACATTTTAAAACAATAAGAGGGAATATTGAAAGAGAAGAAACTGAAATCATCAGGATGCATGTTATTGAGAGTTTGAATGATTCAGTAGAGTAGTAATGATGGGAGCACAAAAAATAAAGAGTTGTGATGAAAGTATCAATAAAAATATGAGCAAATAGACATGTTCATATTTAATACTTTAAGTCAGTGGTTCTCAACTTTTTTCTTGTTAAGAACCCCCTGAGTTATAAGACCATCTTCCCAAACCACCAGTAATCTGAAGTTGAACAGAAGTTAATTTAGTGACTAACACTAAATCAATAAACAATGGTAAAGCAAAAGATATTATTAAAAGAACCATCTAAGTATCCCTGGAAATCTTCTTGTGAACCTGAACTCTAAGTGATATCTTCTCTTTATAATGACCTCATTTTCCTTGTGATTATTCTTATAACACCATTAGAAATCACTAGGAGCTGGTATGATGTAGAAAATGCAAGAATATATATATATATATATATATATATATATATATATATATATATATATATATATATATATATATATATATATATATATATATATATATATATATATATATATATATATATATATATATATATATATATATATATATATATATATATATATATATATATATATATATATATATATATATAGGTAACTCTTGATTTACGTGTGTTTAATTTATGCGTTTTTGTTAATACGCGACCAAAAAAATACTACAATGAATTAAATTTGCGTGATCGGTTTGCTTATACATGATTTGGCCCAACCACATTTTCAAACTGAGCACCAGATGCAATTTCAAACTGCGCGCTAGAGAGTTCTGCAGCTGGCTGATAGGTGGGAGCTCCGCTGCTCCTTCCTCTTCCCGTGCCTCATTTGCAGCCTGACAGACCACCATGTTGCAGTTTTTCAAGAAAACACGAGTGGAAGATGTAGTATCAGAAGAGGATGTGAATGATCCCGTGGAAGCGATGGAAGCAGAGGAAGCACAGGTGGATGATGATGTCCTTGACTCGGAGGTGGACAGCGACGGCAAGTGCTTGAGAGGTGTGAAGACATTGGCGTCCTGCATTTATTTTTTACTAGTGTTTACTTTTATACAGTGGAGTTATTTTTGATAAGTGGATTTTTAATAAAGTGGAAAAGCTCAGAGGAAGATGGTGACTGACTGTGGTGTGAGTGGTGAAGGCAGTGATGCAGTGAGTGTTGTGTTTACATATTCTTTGTTTTGTTGTTTTCTGATTATTTCTTGCTTTCTTTTATTATATCTTGCTTTTCCCTTTACTTTAAATACACTTCTAACATTTAGAATGGTAAATAATAAAAACATGTTAATTTAGCCAAATAAATAGAGTATTTTGTAAGATTTTTTTTGGACCACATCCCACATCCCCCTATTATCTATTGTTTTTTATGATAATTACAAATTTGTTTTACGCGAATTTTGATATATGAGATGCCTCTTGGAACGCATCTATCGTATAAATTGAGAGTTACCTGTATATATATATATATATATATATATATATATATATATATATATATATATATATATATATATATATATATATATATATATATATATATATATATATATATATATATATATATATATATATATATATATATATATATATATATATATATATATATATATATACAGGCAACCCTGCTTAATGAAGGGGTTACGTTCCTAAAAAAAACTTTGTTAAGCGAAATTTCGTTAAGCGAATCGATTATGTCAAGTTTAACCCCTGACTTGAACTTCCATTGAGAGTAAACAAAGCGAGAGTGCATTATAGTACAGTGAAAGGTTTAATGAAAGTAAAAATTATGAAGTTAAACCATTTAGGCAGTTTAATTTAAGTCATTATAATGCACACTAATGTATGTATGTATGTAACTTTATAATGTTGATGATCTTAAATTTAAGAAGGGAGGGAGAGTGAAACGGAAATGACACTAATCGGCAATCTGTGGAATGTAAACAAAGGGCGCATCATTGTATCACATACAAAACTTATGTACCATATTTCCTCAAGGCTTTCCATTTTATCCATTGTAGAGTCACGAGTTCAGGTGGTTCATTTAGCTTGCAAGGAAGATACGGTCTCACCAGCCTTCATAATAGAGTCTGCTGACTTGAAAATAGTAGAGACAGTATATGGAGTCAAGATGGTGGCGAGCAATGCTATTAGTTTTCTCGCCTCTCTCGTGTCAGTGAATAATATCCAGCTTCACTTCGAGAGTACGAGACTTCCTGGTCTTCTTAGCAATGCTAGGCGATACGATTGTCAAATAATGATAATGGATATCCATTAGATGTAAAATATTCTCTCTATTCTATTGTAATTCTATTGTAAAGTTCATATTCTTATTCTGTACATTTAAAAAGTTCTGAAACTTTTTTTTATTTGTGAATAATTTAAATATAAAAAAATACCAATCTACATATCTTTTATAAACAATAGGTTTAAATTCTTTTGGGCAGTCTTTAAGTCAAATAGTTTAATCAAAACAGAGGAAGCAATTAGGCAAGGTATGGCCAAAAGGGGACTCCATTGCCAGCCCATCAACTTGTTGATATAGCTTGTTATTAATCAATCAATCAATCAATCAATCAATCAATTAATAAATACATCAATAAATAAAAACTATATATATATATATATATATATATATATATATATATATATATATATATATATATATATATATATATATATATATATATATATATATATATATATATATATATATATATATATATATATATATATATATATATATATATATATATATATTATTTGGTATCTTTTAAGGTAAATTAACGGATTTTGTTCCTATGTAAAATTTAACTAATATGCAATATGTCTCAGCTCTCTACCAACGCCCTTTACATGGAGTGAAGGTGGGGGGCTGTCGTATACGAAAAAAAAAAAAAAAAAAAAAAAAAAAAAAAAAGTGTCTACTTGGCGCGGGCATGGTCGTGATCCTCTCTTCCCTTCGCAATCCTCTGGCTGGCAACTCCCCAAGCACCCCACCCCTAGCGCAGCATAATCGCCACAAATATACACACACACGCACACACACACACACACACACACACAGGCAAATGGGCAAGCTTCTTAAATGTGTAGCCCCTGTTCACCTAGCAGCAAGTAGGTACGGGATGTAACTCGAGGGGTTGTTGCCTCGCTTTCCCGATGTGTGGAGTGTGGTGTGGTCTCAGTCCTACCCGAAGATCGGTCTATGATCTCTGAAGCTCGCTATGTAATGGCTAGCTGGGAAACCAGTAGGCGACCAGGGTGAATTACACACAAATAAATAAGCAAATAAATAAATAAATAAATAAATAAATAAACAAATAAATAAATAAATAAATAAATAAATAAATAAATAAATAAATAAATAAATAAATAAATATATATATATATATATATATATATATATATATATATATATATATTTTTTTTTTTTCGTACATGAAAACACTTCTCAATATACCAGATACTTTGCCTTTTCACATATAATTTCGTAGCATTGCGGTGGACCTAAGTAGCCTAAATGTTCATGTCATAATTACAGTATATATTACGATTCTTAACTCATTGTAAACAGAGAGCATCCTATCCAGAGTCTCTCCATGTCGGATGCCCCGCCCATCCGCTACACTTTCAGGTTTAATTTTAGATAACAAGCTACGTATGAAAAGCGCGAGAAAAACGTCTGGCTGGGAGTAGCGTCGCGTTGCCCAACACAGGCGCGCAGATATGGAGGAAAATGGATGCACATTTATAGTGTGGCGGGCGGGCGGGCAGTCACCCGGCACCGCCCACTCCAAGTTCCACCTGCTGCAGCCACCCTCGTTAATGGATGCTGTGGGTGGTGAATCTTGCAACTAGGTGGGGCACACAGCTGGGGAGACGACGAAACCCGCAACCCGCGTTTGGCTCAGCGTTTATTTCAATGGGTTCGAACCATTGAAAGAAAATTAGAGAAAAAAAAATCAATCATAACTACTAAGCTATAAGAAAAAATCTCGTAAATATCGTTTTAATTAATTCTTCTATACTTCACTGAACTAATATGAAAGTTAAGACATGAAATCAACAAATATCACTGAGACTGACGTAATTAAAAGTAGAGAGTTGCGAAGTTGTGAATCAATCTCTAGGAAATACTTGAATCTCGTGAAATCACTTCGTAAAAAAAAAGTTATCACTTATATCAATTGCTGGCGAGATGTGAAAACACGAGAAAATAAAGTAGTTTTCATAAAACTCCCGCCTGTCCTCTCCGCACTAATTGCTCCCTATGCACTCGATCGAGCCTCATTCCCGTAGTCTCGGATTCTCTCCTAATTTACAAACCCCTACTTGCTACATAATCACTGCTTCTTCTACTCCATATCACTCTCCTTTTCTTCTCGCCCACGCTATTTCTCTCACGTATCTTCCCGCATCCTAATTTGGCTCGCACATCACAACTTCCGGGAACTGATGCGGGAGAGGAGGCGAGAGACCTGTAGGGGTTTTAGAAGAGCGTAAAAGGGTTCAGTTGAAAAGTATAAAACACTCTGTAATTGATATAAAGTGAATCACTTTATGTATGAGGATAACCAGATTATGGTTAAGGTAGTATTATGTAACGCCACGAAAACAAACATTTCGTGGCACCTCGCAAATGTGTATGTGTAAGATCCCACTGATCTTCCCCTTGTCATTTCTCAAAAGCGCAAGCAAGAACGTGTAACCTCAATATATTTATCACCCTTCAACTCAGGACCATGCGGGACACAATTCAAGGAAAGAGGTTCTAATAAAAATACAGGGATCCGAAATAAGGGACAATGGGAAAGGGGGAGTAAGATATAGAAGGTTGGAAAGCAAAAAATAACCTCCTTGGCAATCGGCGCCGGTAGTTGGGGGTGGGGGAGGAGAGTGAAGAATGAAAGCCAGCTGGCTCAGTATCCCTTAAAAGATCCTCCTACACTCCTTTGTCACCCTCACTGGCACTCTGGCAGTGACCGTGTCAAGGTCAAACCGCCCTCTACCGACATTCCCTATCATTCTAAAGATAAACCTTTCCATAGCATGAACGTGAAATGGTTTCTTATTACAAAACAACCATTTTATGAAAAACTAATAACACAGACGAAATGAAAACAACAATAACAATTATTATATTGTCAACTTCCGATATAGACATTGCATAAAGGCAGCTGCTGTTAATGATGATAACGTGTCTAAAGGAATACCACTTTATCGCTAGTCACTATCACCACGACCACAACCAACAACAGCATCTACTACAACAACAACAACAACAACAACTACTACTACTACTACTACTACTACTACTACTACTACTACTACTACTACTACTACTACTACTACTACTACTACTACTACTACTATTGCTCTGTTGCTGTTGTTCTTTCATTACTACTACTACTACTACTACTACTACTACTACTACTACTACCTTTTCCTTCTAATATATATATATATATATATATATATATATATATATATATATATATATATATATATATATATATATATATATATATATACGGTACAGGAGAGAGAAGACCCACAAAAGGACGGTTATCTTCATTATATCCACTTCACAACGTTTCGGGAAAGTACATATCCCATTTTCAGGTACAAAAGGGGCCTGTAAAACCACACGTAAAATACGTGTGTTTTTTTTTTTTTACGGTAAGGCCTATAGCGCTTCTAGGCACACTTGAAGAGTGTATGGGAAGCGCTGTTCAGCTTCCGCCCATTAGTGGCGCAGGCAATTTTATTTATAGTGGTACCCGTATTAGGGCCCATATCACCGCCCAAGCTCATCTTGATTGTAACCACCTAGAACCTGGTTATCATGGTGATATATAGGTAACTTTAAACTACTCGACAAATGACAAAGTGTTTTAAGGCTGTACGTGGTGGGATTCGAACCTACGCGTGGACGTCTGCCCGATCCCACGCTCACCACCTTATCTACTATGCCAATAATAATAATAATAATAATAATAATAATAATAATAATAATAATAATAATAATATAATATAATATATATATATATATATATATATATATATATATATATATATATATATATATATATATATATATATATATATATATATATATATACAATCATTATTAGTCATTGTTATCATTCTCATTATTATCACTTGTACTACGTATTACTAATACTATCATCAATATTATTTTAGTACTACTAGACTACTACTACTGTTACAATTATTTTTACTCGTACTACTACTAGTATTCCTAATGTCGTCTTAATTTCTTTACTACGAGTACTACTATTATAATCATTGTCATTATTTTCATCATCATCATCATCCTTATTGATATTCCCTCATCCTAATCTGCCCAACCATTCCATCACCACCACCTGCCCTTTAGTCCACCCCAAACCTCCCTTCCCGCTTTTCCATTCGTTCTATCCACCTATGCTCCCTGTCCCTCAACGCCATCCACCCATCTCTCTCTCTCTCTCTCTTCTATACTGCAACATATTTATTTTTGTACTAACGAACATACACACACGCCGTGGTACAGTGGAACCATGCGTGCTTTAGGGTCCGCGGAGTTTCGAAGCGCACGGGTTTGAATCCTGTCTACGGTCCGAGTGTAGGTTGGGCTTCCTCACTCGGGGCAACGGTTTCCTAGCGGGTGGGCTTTGAGATAGGAGGTACCCCAAAAAGTACCTCCTTTAGCCCATAAATTCCCGTGAAAAGCACATAGTATAAACACACACACACACACACACACACACACACACACACACACACACACACACTCGGTAGCTCAGTGGTTAGAGCGCTGGCTTCACAAGCCAGAGGACCGGGGTTCGATTCCCCGGCCGGGTGGAGATATTTGGGTGTGTCTCCTTTCACGTGTAGCCCCTGTTCACCTAGCAGTGAGTAGGTACCGGATGTAAATCGAGGAGTTGTGACCTTGTTGTCCCGGTGTGTGGTGTGTGCCTGGTCTCAGGCCTATCCGAAGATCGGAAATAATGAGCTCTGAGCTCGTTCCGTAGGGTAACGTCTGGCTGTCTCGTCAGAGACTGCAGCAGATCAAACAGTGAAACACACACACGAAGATGCAGGTTCAAACAGGTGCACGCTGTAAAGAATAATTACACACACCGCGTAGTGTAGTGGTTAGAACGCTCGGCTCACAACCGAGAGGGTCCGGGGTAGAGTCCCGGAAAGCGGCGAGGCAAATGGGCAAGCCTCTTAATGTGTAGCCCCTGTTCACCTAGCAGTAGATAGGTACGGGATGTAACTCGAGGGGTTGTGGCCTCGCTTTTCCGGTATGTGAAGTGCGTTGTGGTTTCAGTCCTACCTGAGGATTGATCTATGAGCTCTGAGCTCGCTTCGTAATGGGGAAGACTGGCTGGGTGACAA
>NC_059270.1:10250444-10260444 GCF_017591435.1 Portunus trituberculatus
AATGTATTAGAGAAAAAATGAACAAAAGGTAAATATACAGTAAACGTTTAGATGAATACACCATGAACCTGTTAGCGATACCACTGGAAATCCTGGTCAATAAATGCTAACGGAGGCGAAGTTGTCACCTTCCTAAAACGAAGAATAGCATACAAGTTTTGTTTAGGATAACATAAATTGCCTCCACCTCCAGTTTCCGTCACACCCCCCAAAAACTGCATGCGAGTCACTCCTTTGTTACTAAGGGTAGATTGCAGATGGCCCGCCTTACATGTTGGCTGGGTAAGTGAGGGTCAAGGGCCACCTGCTCAACCCTAACGACACAAGTCTGTTGTTGTCATGCAGGTCAACCCAACCACTCAGCACACACATGCTCCACCTCACCCGCTGTTAGTTCCTGGTGTGCTAGTAAACAGGTTGAATCGTGGTAGTGTTTGGCACCTTCTGTTACGTTGCTAATACCAAACTATAGTAATGTCGGGTCATGACCGACTAAGAAGATTTGTGTTTGCCAAATGTTATTGAGGTTGTAATGGTTAGATTCAGACTATAAATATATAAAAAAAACTACAACAATAGTGAATATGAGAAAACTGCTGCTAAATCTGAAATCTAAACAGTGCCAAAAAACAGGTGGCACAAAGATATTTATTATAGCCACCCAAACCTTACGAGTCTCGCGAGGAGGAAAGCTCCCGTCAGTCCCACATAAGCTGGGGTGATTTGTTCAGTTTATATGATCGCTTACTATACACACAGGTTATCTTTTACATCACTTTAAAAAATAAATAAATAAATAAAATGTGGCTTATGTTTACGGCAATGCTGAGAATGACTTTACACATCAGATCTGAACTCTCTTGATCGAATAATTGAACATTAAATAAATTAAACACTACAAACACTAATGCTGTTCAGGGGATGAATTCAAGAAAATTATACCCCCACGCGTTGGAGGAGAGAACAGGTGCAACTTAATTCACTCTTCTTTCCCTGCACGTGTTGCTGACAATCTCGATGGCACTTTTCCAGAAGGGCGGTGCTGCTACAGAAAAGTAGCAAGTATTCATGATAACAACTTGAATTTCTTGCATTTTATGAAATATTTGAAATCATAGGATGATGATGCCATCACTTGTACGAAGAACAAGAAATTTCAATCACCACTCAGAGAAGGCACATTTGTGCCGTGCCTAAGTGACGGGCGTGTCGAGCGCAGCTACTCGAAGCGCGGTAAGTTGTTAGCAGTGTCGGTTAGAAATTAAGTAACAACCAAATTAAGGGTTTAGATCAGTAACTGTTCCGGCCACCGATGTAGACAAGGACACTATCCGCTACTCACCAACTTGCGCACAAGAGCAGGGCTGCGCAGCTTCTCCTGTTTCTGCGGTATAAAAAAGGGGAATGGAAATGTGAAGAAAAGCAGCAGGAACTACGAGGAAAACAATATGAGCTGAAAGTCCGGGAATGCTAAAGGTTGGATACTGCATAAAGCAAGGAAAACTGCAGGCCGGAAGATAATTGATGAAACCGGACGAGAATGTTCAAATAAACTAAGCACTAAACTAACCCTCTTCTCTCTCTCTCTCTCTCTCTCTCTCTCTCTCTCTCTCTCTCTCTCTCTCTGTCTTCCTTTAACTGACTGCGCAAATTCTAAATAAATTTTTGAGATACACATTAAAAAACTCAGAAATTAAGTCAAGCTCCAATCACCTGCGACAAAATGCTGAAAGAGAAAAGTTAACTGCTATTTCTTATAAAACTCAAGTCAAGTTCCGAATTAAATAAGCAAACAAATAAATACCCTGAGTGCAGCTAAAAGGAAGAAACAAGATATCTTATACAAGTTCAAATAGAAAGAAACTAACATCACTAATGCTATTAAGCCAGTGGATGAAAGAGAACACACAAAGAAAATATCACACATTAGTGAAAGCTGTAAATTACTGAACAAAACTGAAGCAATATACAGATAGGCAGACGTAATCCAGCATATAATAAAACGGTTCACGAAAAATACAACAGTAGTAATTAATATTAGAGCGTCATCAAATTCGAATTCGAATAAAAGACGACGTTAGTTAAATAAAAGAAAGTAAACAAATCCTGTAGTACGTAATTATAAACTATAAGTGTAAAAAATAATATAACGGCGTTACTAGAGATACTTCCTGTGAGCGCCATCACCTGGTGGGATATGCAAAGCCAAAAACAAAATTTGAACTTATAATTTCTTTATTACAAACCAAAGATATCGGATTGGATTTTAGATAATTAATAACTTAAAACAGAAATATATATATATATATATATATATATATATATATATATATATATATATATATATATATATATATATATATATATATATATATATATATATATGACCTGCAAGGGGACTGGCAACTAAGTGAGCTTTTTTTTTTTTCATTTTATATTGCCCTTGGCCAGTTTTCCTCTCTTACACACACACACACACACACACACACACACACACACACACACACACACACACACACACACACACACACACACACACACACACACTGCATAGTGCAGTGGTTAGCACACTCGGCTCACAACCCAGAGGGCCCGGGAGCGACCAGGCAAATGGGCAAGCCTTCTAAATGTGTAGTTCGTGTTCACCTAGCAGCAAGTAAGTGCGGGATGCAACTCGAGGGGTTGTGGCCTCGCTGTCCCGGTGTGTGGTGTGTGGTGTGTGGTGTGTGGTGTGGTCTGTCCTTCCCGAAGATCTGTCAGTATGAGAGCTCTTAGCTCTTTCCGTAGGGGAAAGACTGGCTGGCTGACCAGTAGTCATAGTGGTGAATAACACACACACACACACACACACACACACACACACACACACACACACACACACACACACACAATAAATGTGATCTCCATCTGAGAAGGGAACCATATTATGGGGATGGAACCATATTATGTAAGTTTCCAAGCCAGGAGATTGCCCTTAGGTTATTAACAGGATATGTCTTGATACGCCTTCTAATTTTCCCTACGTATATCAACTTTTACCTACAATATTCGTGGCATGTATTTCTTAGAAAATGATCCACTGGTAGCTTTCAAGCTTCCTTTCTTAGGGGTCCTACTTTACACAAATGAAAAAGCTCTTGACTTAGTTTACCACATTTCCTTAATTTTCAAACTTAACCAAAACAGTTCCTATCCATCTCTTTTCACATTTCTCTCATTATGTCCTTTCTGGCTGTTCTGTCATTAGAGCAGTAGTAGTAGACTGTCTTTTTTTTCCTTACATGTTTTGACAACTGTTTTTCCACATTTTTACCTATCATCTATCACATTACCACTATCTAAAAGTAACTTGTCAAACTACTTACACTGACTCTTCCCTCCAATTCTTAATATCATCAACCAGTGATTCAACTCGACTGAAGTAAAACAGTTCAGGTTAAAAAGCCAACCTCTGATCT
Organism: Portunus trituberculatus; assembly: GCF_017591435.1. Lineage (NCBI taxonomy): Eukaryota > Metazoa > Arthropoda > Malacostraca > Decapoda > Portunidae > Portunus > Portunus trituberculatus. Next base: position 10,253,903 of record NC_059270.1, read on the forward strand.
TTCTTTTACTTCAGAATGGGTCAAAACGTAGTCTTGTTTCATGTTAAAAAAAAAAAAAAAAAAAACAGTCCTATTCATCTAATAACTCGTTACTACTTTTTAGACAACAATTCCCTCTTTCTCAGTGAAAATTGAAAAGAGGGGATAGTTGTCGTTTATCTTTACTCTGTACACGGAGAATACCTGGACTGTCCTTCATTAAAAATCTCAACTGAAAATTTCACATTACCTCTCTTGTTAAATACCTACAAACCAACCTGATATGGTGAAACTCCGTGTCACTGATTCATTCTTGCTAACTAACAGCTTATACTGATGATCTCAATCCTCACCACAGCATTGTATCTCTTATCATCTTCTACCACCATTTCCTAGGAATTACTCTTCATCTGAATTTGCTAACTGCATGCCTACCCTTCCCCTTCTACAGCCTTGCTGCTCAAGATTTGCCCTCAACCCAATTTTTTCACCTAGATAAAACAAACGTTAACCAATATCTTAATTTTCTTGTACGTTATACTGGCAAACTCAGGAATGCTCTTTCTTTCTGTATTTTAGCTTCATACAACTTGAACTGTTTCAAAGGAGTATCAAGACATCTAAAAATATACTCAAACTTTCAACATGTTATCTAAGAGAGATTAATAAATTCTATGTTAGAATCTTCAAGAAACTATTTAAACAGGTGTCTTGTACAGGTCAAATAAATACTATATGAAAGTAACCTAAATCGTAAGTTTGATACATCAATGTTTGCCTTCCGTCAAATGTTACAAGGCACAGGATCAAGGAAGTTATGTCAAGCCAGATATGGTTTTATGGATCACAGCTGATGAAACTGAAATTCTGGATAGCCTCACGTGAGACATTTCACGGACTCTAACTATAAATCACTTAGGTAACAACACTGTTAGTGGTCCTAGTTAGTTCACTCCAAATTGCCATCTAGGGAAGGCCAAGCACCTTGTTATGCCAATGGCCACGTGTCCAGCTACTTTAGGCCTTTAGTTAGTCACTGTCTACTTCACTCGAAGTCAGATCCATTGCTGTGAGGTCAGAGGCGGCGGGAATTGCAGGGTGGTACTCACTTGCTCTTCCATCTTGTCCTCTACAACTTCAGTCATTTCATACTTGGTCTCGTCCGTCACCCAGCGATATGCGGCATCATTTCGCTTGACAGGACCACCTGAGGGAGGCCGCATAAAAGGGTCGTCCGCAGGGCTCTGCAATGACCACACCCACACCCCTGTCACCACCACAACAGGGGCACACAGAGTACTGCAAGACACTCTCAGAGCACTCAGAGCTGCTTTTAGCTCTTATGGAATACTAGCCACTAAATGGTTCATGTAACCATATCATGTTCTCTTCAAATCTGTCGGGATAAAGCAGAGCTTTACGTAAAAAATAATACGGGACCCAATGGATCATACTGATATATGTTAAAGAACGCAAAAACATATCAGCAACAGGGATCCCAAAGAACTGTCCTCATGTAGAGGGAAACATAGAAGTTTGAGTTATTGGAAATAGAAGCATCATTCCGGCAGGATACAGTTCTCAACGGTATTGCTGGACGATAGGGAGCACAGTGTAGGATATGACTGGACTGCATTCAAAGGGGTAAGATCTGAAGTGGGCCCAGCTAAGTATATGCCATGAATAGCCCAAAACAGAAACATAGGCTAAATCAAGGAAATGGGAGAGGGACTCAAGGTTGCATGAAGGTTAATATTCATCAGCACTGAAGGGCAATAGTCTCTTCCATTAAAACATCAAGTGATATGGGAGTGTGGAGTCTACTAACAGTCATGATTAATGGTCATCACTAACTATCGCGGCAACTATGTGTGTGGGATGACTCACAGGAACTCTAAGGAAAAGAACAAAAAAAATGCTGAGAGGAAACAGGAGTCGCAACAACACTGTTTCTCTGCTGGGACAAAAGAAGAGCTGAATCTTGAACTAATGAGACTAGAGGACATAGGAGACCATAGTTAGTGAGGCACGAAACAAATATACGCATGTACGTATAAGGTCAGGTAGGACGTGTTGTGGCAGGCTGAGTCAGGACGGGGCAGACAGCGTGGGAAAAGCGCTAAATGCTACTTTCGGCGTCTGGGCCAGCTGCATCAGCCACCTACCCGGGGCACGCCGTGATGTGCCGGCACAGAGGACACCAGAGGCGCACCGTACAGAAATGCCTCTGGCGGTGGCACAGGGGATGCTGAATAGCTACGGGGAGCAGGAGGGCGAGGTGGAGGCACGGCCAGGAGATCACTGTCCTCCGGAACGGGAGGGCGAGGTGGGGGCGTTCTGCCCCTCCATTCCATTTCCGCCTCCACTTTTCTGGAGGAAGTGGACACATCCACCTCCATCTGTTTCACCTCAGTCTTCTCGCTCCTCTGTAATACTCGTTACCTTTACACGTGCATCCACATCACACAAACACAAGAACGGAACCACAGGAGCACATAACGAGCACATCACCTCAACATTCACCACATCCACACCTTGAATCTCATCTTCACTACTATTCAGTAGATATCTACATTTTTTTTTTAATTATTAAGCAAAATTATACGTTTAGTGTTATAAATGCTTCTCATAACTAGATCATCATAATCTAGTTTTGTAACCAGTTAAGGCCAAATTTACGCATCACATGCACAATAAACGAATCTGTCACATAAGACAACATTAAAAAATTTATAGCTCTACACACCACAAAGATCCTGAACTTGCCTCACAAGATTTTGCTGAAAGTAAAAATAAAATATGCATCAATAACAAACACAAATGATCACTATATGACATTCCTTGGCACGGTAATCACGGATAGCAAGACTGCTGCTTAAAAACGCGGTCGAAATTTGAACACGATGGCTGGCTGGCATGCAGCATATGAAACTGCAGATAATCCGAGGAATGGCAAGGGGAATGTAACAACCACGACTCGGGCAATGGTTAATTATCGGTGGGCGAAAAACTGTACAAACAAACAAGCTGTACAAGGATCAAACGCACAAACGAAACTTACATAACCAAAAATCAGAAATCAAAGCAATCAATGTATGAAGAAAAATGAGAAGAAACTAACTGGAAATCTATGGAAATGGTACTATGACAAATAATGAAGGACACTCCGTTTCTCTTTGGCGAGTAGATGAAACACTTACTTCATAATCAACTAATCGATCTCATCTTATATAATTATCCAACAAGTTGCGGAAATGCAAATAGCACAGCGATGAAGCTTTGACTAATCAGCTGCTGAATTTACGCTACGGTGGACATCGCACGATAATGACGACGCAGGCAAAGAGAGAGAGAGAGAGAGAGAGAGAGAGAGAGAGAGAGAGAGAGAGAGAGAGAGAGAGAGAGAGAGAGAGAGAGAGAGAGAGAGAGAGAGAGAGAGAGAGAGAGAGAGAGAGAGAGAGAGTGTGTGTGTGTGTGTGTGTGTGTGTGTGTGTGTGTGTGTGTGTGTGTGTGTGTGTGTGTGTGTGTGTGTGTGTGTGTGTGTGTGTGTGTGTAAGTACTGAAAGTGGGCAAGACAGCTGATACGAAAATAGCACATGACATCATGACATTTCTGTAACCACAGTGACGTCACATTTTGGCTGGACAAGACAACAATGAGGAAGCTTGAAAATAGTCATGTAGTTGTGGTGGTGGTGATAGTGATGGCACTAAAGTAAATTAATGAGTGTAAAAGTAGATAGGAATTGTCATATGTAAAATAGTGGTTGGCCACTTTATGTATGTAGTTTGTGGAAATAGCACGGAGCAGAAATGTGGTAGCAGTGATGGCAGTTTGGAGCGACAGGTGTTGAGCTCGTGCACCAACTTTCAGGTATTCAGTAGTTGGCGCAGCGACCCTCTGCCCTCTGGAGAGAAAGAAAGAAAGGAAGGAAGAGAGAGAGAGAGAGAGAGAGAGAGAGAGAGAGAGAGAGAGAGAGAGAGAGAGAGAGAGAGAGAGAGAGAGAGAGAGAGAGAGAGAGAGAGAGAGAGAGAGAGAGAGAGAGAGAGAGAGAGAGAGAGAGAGAGAGAGAGAGAGAGAGAGAGAGAGAGAGAGAGAGAGAGAGAGAGAGAGAGAGAGAGAGAGAGAGAGAGACGACTAGAACAACTACAGTGAGCATAGCAGCATCAAGTCCTGCCCATTTGGGTAGGAGAGGAGTTGGCGTGAGCGGGCGGCGTGGGGCGCTGCGGCGTAAGGAGCTACTAAGCTGTGAACGAGGTTACCGGGAGGCCTACCGTGAGGGGCGGAACGGGAACGGGAACGCTGACATCATCGACTCCCGGAGATCCTTCCGTGACCTTCATTACCTTGAAGTCGCTGAGAGACGCCATGAGATCATCCAGTTCCTTGGTGGCAGATGAGGCAGACGCCTGGGAGGGGGCGGCGGGGCGCGAGACAGCTACAGGCACAGGGGTGACCTGTGGCGGCGGCGCCCGGGATGGAAGAGTCTGGTGCGTGGTGGTGAACTCTTTGTGTACTGTGTGATGTTCCACCACTTCACTGCAGGCACAACGAAAGAAAGGAGTATGTTAAAAAAAAATACTCTCTCTCTCTCTCTCTCTCCACTAACTACATGCACGTAAAAAAAAAAAAAATGAAAAGTAGATACGAGTATTTGTATATTAGTTCCTGTTTTTGCATGCTATCTTAATGAATGTGCTTTCTTCTTCTAACAAGTCTTTGCTGAGGTTACAATTTTCGCAGGATTCTTGCCTTCGAAATATCAAAGGTAAGAATTCTGCGAAAATTGTTCCATACCTTTGTTCAAGAATGTATAAAAATTTTTTGTTACATTTTCATCGGTCTTTCTCTTGTTTATTTATTTACCTATTCATTAATTGTCATTATATTTTCCTATAAGTCAGCAGGTTTTGTTTTTGTGTCTTTTTGTCTGTTTGCATCTTTGCAATGTTTTATGAGAATCTGTTACTTTAAGAATATCCCATTTTATTAATGGTTGTTTTTCCATCTACTGCTAGGTTTAAGACTCCTTTAGTTTGGTTGTCATTGAAATCCTGTGGTTGTATATATATGTATCTAGTACAGTTATTAAAATGAGATAATTAACTTTTTTTTCAGATCTACTTATACATTGCAGCTTAACGTACAACATTATTCCTATGTTCAGTTTATCCATTGTTACAGAGTCGATTTCAGTCTTCATTCCAATAAACTATGCCTATTTCTTTTTTCCTTCATTTTGGGACCACACCTACAAAAAACTTGACACTCCAAATGAACTTACTGGTTGTTGGTATCCACACTGTTCAACTCGTCTAACAGGGAGTCAACAGAGGGCCGGGATCCATTAACAGCTCCGTTGGTGACAGGTTCTGTGGAGGAAAAATACAGCACTGTTACGAGAAAAAAAAAAAAAAAAAAAAAAATGCTGCTACTGCAGCGACTATGGCAGTGACAACAGCAGCAGCAACAAAAACAATAACAGTAGCAGCAGCAGTACCACCACCAACATTAATGACAACACCACAGTAGCTGCAGCAGTAGTAACAAGAGCAACAATTACAACAAAACAACAGCAGTTACTACTACTGCTGCTACTACTGCGACTGCCTCTGTTGCTTTGGTGGTCATCATTGTTTCTGATGTTGTTGCTTCAGCAGTTTCTTAAACCAAAGCTTTTTGATGATTACATTCTTGATAATGTTGTTTCAGCAAGATGGGGAACCAACCAATTATGTTCCACTCATCCGAGAAAACCTAACCAGAAGTTTTACAAATCTGTGGATGGGACGAGAGGTCCTCTGGGTTCATAAAAGCAGATTTATTATTATTTTTTTTATTGTTAGAAGACCAAAAATATCTAGCTGAACTTCAAGAATTCATTCAGCTGGCAGTGCAAGAGATAACTCCTGAGATGCTTCAAAATGTATTTCGTAACGCTAAGGTGGAGGGTGTAGGAGATAGGCGGAGGAGATGGGAAGTTGTTTCGTACTTTTTCAGTTACTTTCGTTTGCCATAAACTCTCGCTTTAACTCTGAACTTAACTCACTCGTTACATTATTAATGCTACACTTTATTGCTGAACTTAATTCCTACAATTTTTTTTATTCACTTTCGCTTAACTTAATTTTCTTCATTGCTTTCTGTCTTTTTCATCTGTATGGCGCTTCACAGAATAGCTGTTCAGTCGCTAGGCACCGATTTAGCGTCGGAAACTATACCGACGTAAAATTTCAATTGCAAATTGGCACGTATGAACCCGCCTTTGCTCATAATCTTCACATCTCATCTCTTGCTAAAACAGCGTCTATGAAATTAAGCATTCTGAAGCATCTCCGCCAGTTTTTTTCTCGCCTCTTCAACTGCTAAGTCTGTAGAAGAGCATTATCCTTCCTTGTATGGAGTACTCTTCGCATGTTGGAGGGTTCTACTCACACAGTTTTATTAGATAGGGTAAAATCAAAAGCTTTTCGGATCATCAACTCCAATCCCCCTCTTACTGACTGTCTTCAGCCTCTTTCTCACTGCCGTAATGTTGCATCCCTTGCTATTTTTTCTCACT
>NC_059270.1:10270444-10277944 GCF_017591435.1 Portunus trituberculatus
TTGATACAGGACACGGGTAAAGGAGGAACACCAGTGGAGAGTGATATGTAAGTGGATACAGTTGCGGCTAGTTGAGTTTGCTGGCCGCGCACAACTCTCACACATTCGAAAACATAAACCTATCGTAAAGTTTCATGAGAATATTTTTCTTTAATAACGTATAGACATGTATGTATACTAAGTTTATTTTTGTGACAGCATTTTACGTGTCATCAGTTAGATAAAAATTGATCTTATTCGTAGTGCCTTTGAAATGTATCGCAGAGATTACGTAGAGTTATTTCAAGAGTGTTAGTGCTGAACTCACATCTTAACCCCACCCTGGCCGCCATATAAGGTTTGTTTTACTGTATCACCACATCAGTAAAAACCTCACACCTCGCTCACAAATAAACGCCCCACGCTAATCACTGCCTTTTCATACTTTTTTTTTTCTCGTCTCAAGCTGTTATCGCCTGCCTGGCAGAGAGAGAGAGAGAGAGAGAGAGAGAGAGAGAGAGAGAGAGAGAGAGAGAGAGAGAGAGAGAGAGAGAAGCCACGGTCGAAGAAGGCCGTGGGAGTGAAGGAAATCCTATTGGGCGACAAGTTACCCACGAATCGAATGCTGGGCATTCTGTGGGACCTGGAAGAGGACGAACTAGCGGTGCAAGTCCAAATACCAAAGAAACCAGAGACAAAGCGGAGTCTCCTAAGCATGATCGACTCTATATGGTTCTATATATGACCCATTGGGGTTTCTCGCTCCTAGTGTCATAAGAGCAAAAATGATTTTCCAGGAAGCGTGCAAACGCAGAACGGGATGGGATGAGGAATTAGCTGACAGAACAATAACAGCTTGGCGAAAGTAGCTGACTGACCTTCCCCACCTTATGCGAATAAGCGTTCCAAGATGTTATTAACACAAGGCAACCAGTATTACAAGAGACGTACAACTGCACCACTTCAGCGACGCTTCTCAGCATGCCTATGGCGTTGTATCATACCTGAGGATAACAGATGTTGAAGGATCACATCAAATCTCTTTTGTGTGTGGTAAGGCCAAACTGACCCCTCTGAAATAATAGATCCCGTCTTGAACTGTGTGCTGCAGTATTGGTCACGAAGCCAAACAAACAAATACGTAAAGAGCTCGACCAAAGAATCAACAGATCGACATCCTGGACAGACAGTACAGCCGTCTTACAGTATATTAAGAATGCTGAACGACGCTTTCACGTTTTTGTGGCCAACCGGATCTCAGCGATTCATGAAGAATCCAACCCACCACGGAGCCGCCGTGGCACAGTGGAACCATGCGTGCTTTGGGGTCCGAGGGGTCTCAAAGCGCTCGGGTTCGAATCCTGTCCACGGTCCGAGTGTAGGTTGGGCTTCCTCACTCAGGGCAACGGTTTCCTAGCGGGTGGGCTTTGAGATAGGAGGTGGCCCAAAAAGTATCCCCTTTAGCCCATAAATTCCCGTGAAAAGCCTACAGGGTATAGGGTTATATATATATAAAAAAAAAGTGGAGGCATGTGAACTCGTCAATAAACCCGGCAGATGATACCAGTCGAAGGCTGAACGGAACGGATCTCACGAGGAGCAGTAGATGGATTCAAGGGCCAGCTTTCCTCTCCTTAGATGAAGACCAGTGGCCGAGGAACGACTTAAGGATTCCAAATCTCACCGATGGGCCCCAGAAGTGAGGAAGGAAACTACGATACTGACAACTAATGTGAGTCAAGGACAGGACGTCCTGGAGAAATTATGTTAGAAAATACTCCTCTTGGTATAGGTTCCTAAAAGGAGTAGCATGGCTCAGAAGATTTCTACAATGGCGGTTTGGGAAGAAAGACGTCTCATGTCATCGAGAAACAGACTCTTGGCAAGAAAGGTAGAAGAACCAAGGCTTGCGATATTAAGGTGCCTACAAAGAAACACTCTCTCTCTCTCTCTCTCTCTCTCTCTCTCTCTCTCTCTCTCTCTCTCTCTTTCTGCCAGGCAGGCGATAACACAATCACTAATATCTTTTCTCTTCTTTCTTCTCCCTTCCACTCTCAATGTCGTCTTTCTTTTACTACACATGGACCCTTTATATACTCACTCACACCCCATCAGTGACCCGGTCACATATTATAACTTAGATAAGATCAGTCAGTCAGAAGTTAGTTGAGAGTCAGTCAAGGAGTTGGAGGGTCAAGCACGATGTCTTCCACTGTGTGGCAAAACTGTACTATCTGAACCAATACAGCAGTATGTAAGAAAACTAAGAAGACATGTTCCTACCACGTTTATGATGTTACCTACAACAGAGGTCTTCCAGAAAGTGTGCCCCCCGAACACCTTGTGCCCGGTCCACCATCACCGCTCTCCACACCCCAAACATCACCCTCTTCTTCACCACAAGTTCGATCCTCCTCGCCATCCTTGCCAGACTCTCTATCTTCTTTGGATAATTCTGATGATTAGACTTGACACTTATTTCTGTGACTTTACATTAGTGTAAACTTAGATATGGAAGAATACCATAACACAGTAGCTCCTTAATTAACCATACGACATATACCTAACAAAATCTTATACAGCTTATATATAATCACTGACAGATATCGAATAAGAAAAAGAAGAAGAAAAAAAAAAAAAACGCTGTGCATTTCATAAAAAAAAGAGTCAGTCTACTGAAAAGCTTTCTCTGCTTTCTCAAATGTATTCATGTATTGTTTCGACTATTTTCAACAATCTCCTGTGAAAGTTACTGGTGTCTTTAAGATTCAATCAATAGTTAAAAATACATATGATGGTGTGGAAACGGTACCAGTTCAAGACCTCTGGAGTCACAACCAAGAAGTGAAGGGGCCGAATGATGATTACTGGAATTGTCTTCTTCCACACCATAGCGCATTGGTTCCAACCTGTGGCACCAGTACCACTGGTGGTATGCGAAGGCCTTCCTGATGGTACATGAGCACTTCAGAATCATAGGCGATTTTTAGTTAAATTAAATTAATTTATTTCTCAGAGAAATTATTATTATTATTTTTTTTTTATTTATACTATGTTTTGCCTTACACAAGATAATATGGCATCGATCAGCTGGTGGGGAAGAGACAGATGCATCCCTCACATTAAATTGATTGTGTTCCTTGTTGTTTGTTCATTTGTGTGTACTCTACTTGTCAATAAATTGATATTTGATGGATCTGAGTTTTCTTGAACCGCGTGGCACGCGGGACTATACGGAATCTCCAAGTGGTACTCGCTCAGGAGTCCAGCTAAGTTTGGGAGTCATTGCTAGAGCGTCTGCGTGTCCACTTCACAATATATATATATATATATATATATATATATATATATATATATATATATATATATATATATATATATATATATATAAATGAATTAATCAAGACGTTGTGACTTTCAAGATACATAGAAGAAAGGAAACGTTTCCTGTGAAACACATTTATGGTCAGACTAGAACTTATGATCAACAAATATGTTCCAACATTGTTTGTGTGTTTAAGGAAACGTGCATAAAAATCTAAAAGATTCATGAACATCTAAAAGTCCACGTGAAATAAGCGTATAGATAACTATATACACTGACAGACAGCAACACGAGAGAGAGAGAGAGAGAGAGAGAGAGAGAGAGAGAGAGAGATGGCAGTGTATGGCAGGTTTGTCAGGCTGGCAACACCGCTCCTTTCCTTATATGGTGCCCCAGGCCAGGGTGTCCCCATTCACTTTCTTATCGCACAGTCGGGCCTCACACGGCTCACTCACTGCCGTTGCACCACGTCCCCGGGCACCCCTCCTGCTATGGCCTCAAACTTTAATATAACACAAATGAACTAACTTGCTCCGTAATACAAATTAATCAATAGGCAAAACATTCCCCTTTTATTTAGTCTAGCCCTATCTTGTCATTATTCCTTGACCAGCTCTTGGCTTTCTGTGTGTGTGTGTGTGTGTGTGTGTGTGTGTGTGTGTGTGTGTGCTCTCACCTAAATAATGTGAGAGATAAACAAATCAAGCATCATATCGGTGTCAGTATATCTTTATGAACAGACGGCTCCTTGTTTCCTGGGAATGGTAACATGTTAGGTTTTACCATCCAGATCACAACAGTCTCTCATACCCAGACAAGGCAGAGACAGATTGCAGCATACGACTACTGCAGGCGACATACTGTAAATTGCTAGACAAATGTATCTTGCTTTTATCTTCATAACAAAATAATACAGTGATGGACAAGAACAAAAAGAAAAATTCATATCCGTTAATAAAACAACTACACCGTGATTATATATGAAAAGTGCAGCATAAAATTTGTAAATACGTAATGTAAAATGTTGTTTAAGATGTGTTTCCTGAACTATAAATTAAATATGAACTGAATGATGGTCAATGTAACAACTTCAAGAATCAACAAGGCTGGTAATGGGCTAGTTAGGAATCATGTGAGTTTAAGAGCACAGATGGGAGTGGCATTTGCGTCTTTACCTCCTCCTAAATATTAAAAACGTTGCCTCTCCGCCAACTCTGTTAATCCTAACACACCCAAACTTCTTCCAAACAACCTACTAAAAATACTCTACAGATTAGTAAACATGTAAAGTGAGTGAGAAGGGATGCAAGGTTCAAAGTAACAACTACAAAAGGAGAGAGAGAGAGAGAGAGAGAGAGAGAGAGAGAGAGAGAGAGAGAGAGAGAGAGAGAGAGAGAGAGAAACGAGGTCATGGGCACCAACAGGTGGACACTCCAGCTGAGTGGACTACAGCAGCTGGTAGCACCGGTCCTGTAAGGGAGGGAAAGAACAGTGACGCTCCCCTGCCGCTGCCCGCCTCACTATCACAAGCCCTCATCCTGTGTATTAATTAACTGATGGCACCTGCTATTTTCTTTAATTATTTGCATTACTGGCTACTTTCTCTTCTTTTTACGTCAATTCAAGATTAATTCAATGAAACTGAAAACTATAAGTACTACATGTCTCACACCATTTAGCTCCATGGATATTCTGTTCAAAACTCATGCACACATTACCATCTCAACTCGTGGAATGCAGGAGTTAACTATTAGCTTATCCATTTTTCACTTCTTAGTAAGGAAAGATCACGTAACACTCTAAGCACTCGACTGATCAATTGATTCACTCCAGTATTTCACTATACTTTTATTTCTCACACACACACACACACACACACACACACACAAAAAAAAAAAAAAAATACGTCAACAGCCGCCTGTCTGGCGCCAACACAGAGTTAGACGCCATATGTTTTGAGGAGCAATATTAGTCCAGTTACTCATCACTGTGTGCTACAACAACCTCTGAGGGTGGGTAACAAGAAAAGACAGGGTTGAGTTTGTGCCTGCAGTGCCTCACACGGCGAGAGGCATCAACAATATTGGTTTAGTTACTAGATGAATCAAGCAAATGCATTCACAAGGACTGAACTTGTCACTGAAGCTAAAGGAAGTCGTAGGATGAAGCAATTACAGTCAATAATCTGAAGTGATGCAGGGACAGCTGGAGGAAAGAAAGAAGCTGAGTAACCATGGTATGAAATGAAGAGATGGGGTAAGAGATGGAGGAATTAATAACGATATAACACATTTACCTTTGAAGATGAAAAAAAAGTCTAATTTAGGAGGGAAACGTACAAGGACTGAGAAGTTATGTTATTAAAATATCCAACATACAGATTAAAATGAAAGTAATATGAATGACGTAAGTGATGAGAGAGAGAGAGAGAGAGAGAGAGAGAGAGAGAGAGAGAGAATAAGGACATGCCTTTGACACGCCGTTTTCTTCAACAGCTTCGACAGAAAAGAAACACGTTGAACGGGTACCTTAAGTATTTATTTAGAATCAGACACAAGGAGAACAAAACTACATGAAACATTTCCACGCAACACAATTAATCAATCAACACTCATCAATCAAACTGTTAAGAGAGGTAAAACATGGAGGTACAGTATTTAACTCATGAGAGAGAGAGAGAGAGAGAGAGAGAGAGAGAGAGAGAGAGAGAGAGAGAGAGAGAGAGAGAGAGAGAAGGGGGGTGGGAAAACGATATTGTAAAACTGACGTCTCTTACGAAACATTTATTGATGACTGATTATAAGCCTTAAGTCTCCCCCCTGTCCACATTCCATGGTATATACTGACTACTATTTCCTACTATGGACGTGTCATCACCAAACTGCACTCGTCGAGGAAATATCATCACAACTAAGCAAAAGAAGCCAATGAGAGAGAGAGAGAGAGAGAGAGAGAGAGAGTGGATGACGGAAAATTATTAAACACTGTACGATAATTATTCCAGTTGACGTCACTAGTTCTGAGTTAAAGAGATGACGTCATGGTTTGCCAGACGCACGAAAGTTGGGACGATGACTAACATTCTGTAATTCATCTCTCTCTCTCTCTCTCTCTCTCTCTCTCTATCCACTTGGCAGAATGACCTAATGAACTTCTTTATTAATACCCATTGGCATCTCTCTCTCTCTCTCTCTCTCTCTCTCTCTCTCTCTCTCTCTCTCTGGGAAATAATAAGAAAGTAAACAATAATATAATGAATCTCCTCTCTCTCTCTCTCTCTCTCTCTCTCTCTCTCTCTCTCTCTCTCTCTCTCTGTGTGTGTGTGTGTGTGTGTGTGTGTGTGTGTGTGTGTGCCAGAGGAGGCATGCAGCAATGGGTCTAATAAAGATCGAAGAAAAAGATATGAAGAAACAAATGAATGGATAGTTAGTTAATCTGCGGTGGTGGCTGAGTTCATGACAGTACTGAATGAAGAGGCAGCGGTGGTGGTGGTGGTGGTGGTGCAAGTAGGAGCTTTCGAGGATACTGATGCTGTGAAGGTCGTGTGGATAGTAATGGCTTTGTAGCATGTTGGTGTTGTGATGATGGTGGGGCGACTTGTAAATGCTGATGGAAAAATACAAAATGGTGGTAATGTTGCTGATGTTTGTGGTGATGGAAGCGAAAGTTTGGGATTGGAAGATTGTCCTAGTAGTAGTGGTAGTAGTAGTAGTAGTAGTAGTAGTAGTAGTAGTAGTAGTAGTAGTAGTAGTAGTAGGAGGAGGAGGAGCTATCGTTGCTGTTGTTGTTGTTGTTGTTGTTGTTGTTGTTGTAGCAATAGTAGTAGCAGTACCAGTATTGACAATAGTGTAGCAGCAACAGTAATAGTATAGCATTAGTAGTAGCAATAGCGATTTTTTTTGCGGGGCAGTTGTAGAAGTAGCACAACAGGTTTTTAGTTATAGTAGTAGTAGTAATAGTAGTAATTTTACAGATAGATAGATAGATAGATAGATAGATAGATAGATAGACAGATAGATAGATAGATAGATAGTAGTAGTAATTGCTGTAGTAGTAGTAGTAGTAGTAGTAGTAGTAGTAAAACTAACAGCAGCAGCAGCAGCAGCAGTAGTAGTAGTAAAAACATTATAATTACGATTTCTATAATGAGCATCGTAATCACTGGCATCATCATCAGCATCATTGTCATCATTTCG
>NC_059270.1:10280444-10285444 GCF_017591435.1 Portunus trituberculatus
TGTCTGGAATAAGTTGTCATGCTGGTCAGAAACTCGTCTTCGCTTCTCAACAGCCCCCATACTGGTCACTACATAATCTATCTCTGCATAATGTAAAGATGATAATCTTACTCAATAATGTTTCTTCTCAGACTTCTAGTCAGTCTGAAGCGATAGTGTGTTGGCCATTGACCAAGTATATAATTGGGGAGGATCATCCAAACAGAATGGAATCAGACATGTCTCCACACGTGTTAATGAGGAAGAAGAGTCACGAGATTAGAAGCTGTCAAGCGGAATGAAACTTGGCTAAGGGCACTGGAGGGGCTGAGAAAAGACACGGAAGGGCAGAACGGTTCATGGGCACGCGTATGCAGGCTGATGCTTGTATAGGTAGCTTAATCCGGGGTGTGTGTGTGTGTGTGTGTGTGTGTGTGTGTGTGTGTGTGTGTGTGTGTGTGTGTGTGTGTGTGTGTGTGTGTGTGTGTGTGTGTGTGTGTGTGTGTGTGTGTGTGTGTGTGTGTGTGTGTGTGTGTGTGTGTGTGTGTGTGTGTGAAACTGTTACCTATATATATATATATATATATATATATATATATATATATATATATATATATATATATATATATATATATATATATATATATATATATATATATATATATATATATACACACACACACACACACACACACACACACACACACACACACACACACACACACACACACACACACACACACACACACACACACACACACACCAATCCTGATAAGGGACGGGCTTTCAGTTTGAAAAATAAATACCTACAACACATTACACGAGCCTCTACATCAGGTATATGTAAATTTGCTTGAGTGATTAAGTTGCCGTCTTAGTCTCAATTACAGGCGTCGGTAAGGCAAACAAGTTACCACAAAAGGCAGACACATCATATCCTCAGCCTTCGTGCAGCCTCACCGCAGACTGCACCAATAACACACAGGCGATCGACTAATAATGAACTAAAGACGTAAGTATTAGTCGTATTATGATCGCTATAACTTTAAATTATTATATCTGCTATAATACAACATGGACGAGGCACACCAAAGACTGTTTTTTTTGTGTAAGAGGGAGAACTGCCAAGGGCAAAAAAACAAACTATATTAGAAATAAAGGCACACTGGAATTGCACTTTCCCTAAAAGATATGAAAGAATTAGTCAAAAGAGCGGGACAAATGTCTTGACACCTCTCTTAAAAGATGCTACGTCGTAGGAACATGGAAATATACAATCAGGTAGGGAGTTCCAGAGTTTACCAGTGAAAGGTATGAATGATTGAGAGTACTGGTTAACTCTTGTATTAGAGGGTTGGACAGAATAGGGATGAAAGGAAGAAGAAAGCCTTGTGCAGCGAGGCCCCAGGAGGACGGGAGGGATGCAATTAGCAAGATCAGTAGAGCAGTTAGCATGACAATAGCAATAAAAGATAGAAAGAGATGCAACCTTTCGGCGGTGAGAAAGAGACTGAAGACAGTCAGTCAGAGGAGGGGAGTTGACGAGACGAAAGGCTTTTGATTCCACCCTATCTAATAAAGCTGTATTAGTGGAACTCCCCCAAACATGTGAAGAGTATTCCATACAAGGACGGATAAGGCCCTTGTACAGAGTTAGCAGTTGGAGGGACGAGAAAAGCTGACGGAGACGCCGCAGAACGCCTAATTCCTATAAAAAATATAACAACACAGAAAGAGAACAGAGACAGTGCAATACGGTCACAGGGAATGGTCGTCATCCTTGGCCTCCTACCTTGCTCAGCTTCATTCGTGCCGCCATTCACAGGCTTCCTGCTCGCTGGTAACAAGTGTTATCCTGACGATGACTTTAACAGAAGCTTAGATACGTTTGGAGGTCACGGAAGATCACAGAGAGAGAGAGAGAGAGAGAGAGAGAGAGAGAGAGAGAGAGAGAGAGAGAGAGAGAGAGAGAGAGAGAGAGAGAGAGAGAGAGAGAGAGAGAGAGAGAGAGAGAGAGAGAGAGAGAGAGAGAGAGAGAGAGAGAGAGAGAGAGAGAGAGAGAGAGAGAGAGAGAGAGAGAGAGAGAGAGAGAGAGAGAGAGAGAGAGAGAAATTTAATAAAACATCGACATTATTACTATTACCCTTTAAGACACGAAATCTCACAGCTCCTTTCCTGTCTGTATCAAAGAGCACACCACAAACCCCACTGATCCGGATGCCGCCTCTTTGTCGGGAGAAGAGAGACATGTGGTGTGTACAAACGTAAAACAGGACGCCGGGACACACTGCTTGCGATCTCCCTGTGCTGACGACTCGCTTCCTTGTTTAGTCTATCACTGGTTGACCGCTCGAACAATTTGCCACCTGTGTGTGTGTGTGTGTGTGTGTGAATGATTCTATGCTTCCTTCAGAACACTGATGGGATGGCCAGGGACTAACTAGACCCTTACACACTAGCCCATTCAGTTATTTTCACCTGAGTTACAGCAATGTCCTGCAGTGGTAAATTTCTCAAGTTTTAGAGTCTCGAACCTTCAACCTCCTACTCCCACAACAAGAGCTAAAACCCGTATGCTCACAATTTCAGTAGTGGGTCACGACCATAGGTAACAGGTGTCATGCACAGGCCCTGCGTTGATGCCGCGTCATGTTGTCAAGCTCTTTAAAGTGACTCTTCAAACATCTTCATCTTTACCTGTTTCAGTAGCTGGACATACTCTTTCTCTAATGACCTGCTTTACTTCTTTCATCAGTTTACCAGATAATATTTTCACCATCATTAAGGTAAACTCTGCAGACGTGTTGTTGAGAGAGAGAGAGAGGAGAAAGAAAGAGAGAGAGAGAGAGAGAGAGAGAGAGAGAGAGAGAGAGAGAGAGAGAAATCTAAAATTACATGAACTTATTTTTTCCGAAACCCAAACGATTTACCTTATTTCTTCATTATTGCTTTTTAACTTTTCACGAATTCTATCCATTGTTTCTTGACTGATTCCTTTTCGTGAGTGAGAAATACATTATTAATCAATGGCACATTTTTTTCGTCTATTTTCACAGACTGACACAATATTTTGCTATCGTATATTCAGTATGAACCCTTAATTATGCCATATACTGGTTCAAGCAGCTGCTGTCTGTTTGTCTGCACTCTTTTAAAATGCATCCTGCCACTCCACCTGTCCAATTGTCTTTATTGACTCTACTTCTTTCAATGTCACAGATTATCCTTTATTTGATTTTGCTTTCGAAGTTTTTGGTTCTTTAAATATCTCCAGGTGGTTCACTGAATCCTGATTGTTTTGTGAAATCCTACTGAATATTCTACTTAAATATTTCACTCATATCCTTTCATTACGATCTTCCATTCTTTGCACGTTTTTTCATGTTTGATTCTTCTATTGATGATTTTATAGAATAGATCTGGCTCTCTCCTAAAGTTCTAATTTATATATTTCAAATTCTTTTGATTTCCTCCTTATTTTCACTCATTGGCTTCTTACCAACTTATTTTCTTCTTCATCTATTTTTTATTGAAACTCTCTATATTCCATGCTACATATGTTCCCCATGCTAAAGCTTTAAACATATTGAATTCAACTGTTCTTATTCATTTACTTTTCTCCGAATTTATGTAATGAAACGTTTATTTGCTTCTTGCTCATATACCTATTTATATAAAAAACATCTCTGGCAGTGTGTGTGTGTGTGTGTGTGTGTGTGTGTGTGTGTGTGTGTGTGTGTGTGTGTGTGTGTGTGTGTGTGTGTGTGTGTGTGTGTGTGTGTGTGTGTGTGTGTGTGTGTGCATGAATGCGTGCGTGCGTGCTCGATAACAAACAGGAAGCGTCTTGATATTTTTCTAAAGTGTTTTAGTTGTAGGAAGAAGAGAAAATGGGAACAAATAGAAATTTATAAATTTATAAATGAAAGGAATCAAAGATCGCAGACACTCGATGGTTAACTGCTACAGCAAAAGAATACACAAATTAAAGGCCAGAATGAGTAACAAGTCATGTAGAGAAGGAGGGTGGGGGAAAGGCATGCAATTCACATATTCAGAAGAACAACAACCTTGGAAACAACAATGAAACATAGTAAAAAATGCAACATTGTGGCGATGAGTGGGAAATTCAAGACAGTCTGTTAACGGAGAGGATATGATGTGGCGAAAATCTTTTGACTCCACCTTCTTAATAGGATTGGACAAGTTGATCCTTCCCATATATGAGGCTTTACTCCATGCAAACACCGGAAAGGCACTGCATAGGTAAGCATGCGGCTAAAAGGAGGGAAAGAATGAATGGACATGACGTAAAACACCCAACTTAATGGAGATTGCTTTACTGAGAAATAAGATGTGAAAATTTTCAGTTTCGATTTTAAGAAAAAGGTAGCCAAAGTAGTTTTAATATAAAGAGGAATTGAGTGTCATTGAAAAGAAAGAGAACAGTTGTCTAGAAAGGTTGAAGAGAAGAAATAACTATATTTTGAGGCAGCTAATAGCACAAAGTTTGTTCTGTCTCAGGAATCAAGGTTTATGAGTTTCAGGATTACAGAAGAGGTGCGGAATGTACGAATAAGCCTGCATTACAGAAACAATCCCCACAGTTAAGTGATATGCACAAGCATGCAAAACAGGTGGACTTCTGACTCTAGTGTATGTTATTCGAATTAAAGTAAAGCAGTATGTACTAAGGTCTTTTACTGAAGAGAAACAAGATATAAACACCTCCATACGCAATACTGAAGCGATAAAACATGGTAAAGAAATAAGATTACTTTTGGAGAAATACAACGAAAAGAACTTTGACAGTATATGTAAGATAAAATGATATATGTAAGAGAAAATGGTCACTTCAACACACACTTCCAAGGCAATAAGGAGTAATCTTACGTAGCCTTTTTAGTGTCGATTCTTTTACTTAATACTTAACAGAACTCTTTGCCTCCTTTGTGGTTCTAAAATGTATGGCTTCACAGAAATGCTGTTCATAGTGTTATGGTGTATTGTGAATTTTTTTTTCC
>NC_059270.1:10290444-10297944 GCF_017591435.1 Portunus trituberculatus
CAATCCTGGCTCAACCACTTG
This sequence comes from Portunus trituberculatus, assembly GCF_017591435.1. NCBI lineage: Eukaryota > Metazoa > Arthropoda > Malacostraca > Decapoda > Portunidae > Portunus > Portunus trituberculatus. Next base: position 10,290,466 of record NC_059270.1, read on the forward strand.
CCTCACTCCTCACTACCTCCACTACCTGTCTGTCTAGCCACCAACAGCCCGAATCATGCACCACACACAGCCCCTTTCATTCACCACACACACACACAGTCCCTTGCATCCACCACACACAGCCCCTTCATCCATTACACATAGCCCCTTTCATGCACCCCACACAGCCGTCATGCACCACACAAAGCCGTTATGCACCACACACAGCCTCTCTTATGCACAAAACACAGCCCTCATGCATCACACACAGCCTCTCTTATGCACAAAACACAGCCTCTCTTATGCACGAAACACAGCCTCTCTTATGCACAAAACACAGCCTCTCATGCACAAAACACAGCCTCTCATGCACAAAACACAGCCTCTCTTATGCACAAAACACAGCCCTCATGCACAAAACACAGCCTCTCTTATGCACAAAACACAGCCTCTCTTATGCACAAAACACAGCCTCTCTTATGCACAAAACACAGCCTCTCTTATGCACCACACACAGCCTTCATGCACAAAACACAGCCTCTCATGCACAAACACAGCCTCTCTTATGCACAAAACACAGCCTCTCTTATGCACAAAACACAGCCTCTCTTATGCACCACACACAGCCTTCATGCACAAAACACAGCCTCTCATGCACAAAACACAGCCTCTCTTATGCACAAAACACAGCCTCTCTTATGCACAAAACACAGCCCTCATGCACAAAACACAGCCTCTCTTATGCACGAAACACAGCCCTCATGCACAAAACACAGCCTCTCATGCACTAAACACAGCCTCTCTTATGCACAAAACACAGCCTCTCATGCACAAAACACAGCCCTCATGCACCACACACAGCCTACATGCACAAAACACAGCCCTCATGCACCACACACAGCCTTCATGCACAAAACACAGCCCTCATGCACCACACACAGCCTACATGCACAAAACACAGCCCTCATGCACCACACACAGCCTTCATGCACAAAACACAGCCCTCATGCACCACACACAGCCTTCATGCACAAAACACAGCCTCTCATGCACAAAACACAGCCTCTCATGCACAAAACACAGCCCTCATGCACCACACACAGCCTTCATGCACAAAACACAGCCTTTCATGCACAAAAAACACAGCCCTCATGCACCACACACAGCCTACATGAACTATACACAACTCCTATGCGCCACACACGATATATGTCATGCGGCACACACAGCCCTATTGACCTACACAGCCCCTCTCATGCACCACACATACTCCCTTCCTCATGCACTACACTACACTACAGTCACACACACCTACGTAGAGTGAGTGTCTCGTCTGACTAAATCATGTAGTTCATTTGTCCTCCCTGTCTTCCCCACCCCTCCCAGCTCCCGTGATACAGTGGAACCATGCCTCCGAGGGGTCTCCAAGCGCATGGGTTCGAATCCTGTCCACGGTCCGAGTGTAGGTTAGCTTCCTCACTCGGGGCAACGATTTCCCAGCGGGTGGGCTTTGAGATAGGAGGTACCACAAAAAATAGCCCCTTTAGCCCATAAACTCCCGTGAAAAGCCCACATGGTATAAAAAAAAATGGGTTTCTGTCCTCCCATTCCAGTATACATCTATCCCCTAGTCCCTGTGTACCTGTCTCTGTCCTCCCGCCTTTGTACCATATATATCAGTCTCATCCACTCACTTATGTAGTTGTCGTGAGGTTTCTTCCACCACCACGCGTCGTCCTCTTCCCTGCTGCGCTTGTCCACTTTGTCCTCTCTTGTCGCTCTTTTCTCCGTCTGCTGTTCCACTTTGGTCCACTCCTTGACCGCCATCACCTGTGTCCTGTTCTCTCTTCTCTTCCACGTGGCTCTTATTTTCCTTTCCTGTTCCTGTAATAGTTCTCGTTCCTTTTCTCTCTTCTCCTCTTTTATTTTGGTGATTATTTCGTCTAACTGCATCAATACGGCTCGCTCCTCTTCTTCCATTTGTTTCTTTTCCCTCTCTTTCTCCTCTTCCTTCTCCCTTTTCCTGTCCTCTTCTTCTCTAATCATCTTGGCTTTAAATACCTCGTCCCTTTTTTTCTGGATTCGCTCTTCTTCTTCCTTTTCCCACATGATTCTCAGTTGCTCTCTCTTTCTTGCCCTTGTTTCTTCTTCTTTCTTTCTGCTCACATTTTCTTCGTTTGCTTTCCTCGCTATTCTTTCCTTTTCCTCCCTCTCCAACTTTGCTTTTCGTTCTTCTTCCCTCTTCCACATGTCTCTTAGCTCTTCCTCCCTTTCCCTGGCTCTCTTCTCCTCCTCTTCCCTTTTCCTCCTGATCTTATCCTCCTCCTCTTTCCTCCTCTTCATTTTCTCCTCATGCTCCTTCATTATCCTTGCACTTTCTTCCTCTTCCCTCTTCCACAGCAGCATTAATTCTTCCTCTCTCTGCCACATAGCGCTTACACGAGCCTCTCTCTCTTTAACCTTCGCCTCCTCCTCTTCCTTTCTTCTCTCTTCTTTCCTTCTCCTATCGCTCTTTTCCCTCTCCTCTCTTCTCCACATGAATCTAACTTCCTCCTCGCTAAGCCACATGTTTCTCAATTGGGCTTCCATCTTCTTTTCTCTTTCCTCTTCTTCTATTCTTTTCCGTCTTGCCCTTTCTTCCTCTTCTCTCTTCTTACGTGCTCTCTCTTCCACTTCTCTGCGGATTCTCTCCTCCTCTATTATCCACATTTCTCTTAATTGTGACTCCCTTTTCCTCACTCTTTCCTCTTCTTCAATTCGCTTTCCTTATTGCTCTCTCTTCTTCTTCTCTCCTTCTTTGTGCTCTCTTTTCCTCCTCTATTCTAATCCTCTCCTCTTCTCTCAGCCACATCCTTCTCAAATCCGCCACTCTAGACCTGATTCTTATCTCCTCCTCTTCCTCTCGCTTTAATCTTTCTTCCTCCTCTTCTTCCTTCCTCCACATTTCCCTAAGTTCTGCTTCTCTCCTCTTGGCCTCTTCTTCCTCCTCCTCTCTCCAAATGGTTCTCAAAAATGCCATTCTCTGTGTTGCTCTCTCTTCCTGCATTCTCAATATGTTTCGCTGTTCCTTCTTCTTCCATACTGTGATCAGGTCTTCCTCCCTCTCGCTCGGTATCTTTCTCCTTTCTTCTCTCTCTTCATATTGTTCTCGTTGTGTGGTGTCTCTTTCTCTCGCCTCCGTTCTGATTATGGTTTGGAAATTGTCTTCCCTTTCACTCACTATTATTCTTCTTTCTTCTCTCTCTTCATCTTTTTGTCTCAGTTTCGTGTTTCTCTCCATTTTTTCTTTTTCGATTAAAACTTTTAAATTGTCTTCTCTCTTCCTAATCATCCATTTATCATTTTCTTTTCGTGTTCTGATTCTTTCTTCTTCTTCATCTCTTTCCGTTCTTAATTGTTCTGCCTTCTCTTCTTCTTCCTGTTTATTCTCATTTTCTCCTCCTCTTCTCTATTTCGTTTAGCTATCTCCTCCTCCTCCTCTTCCTTCTTTCTTATTATCTCTTTTTCTTCTCTCTCTTTCCTTTCTTGTTCTCTCTTTCTCCTGGCTTTCTCTACTTCATATATATTCATCCAAGCTTTCTCTAAATCCTCCTTTTCTCTTTTGGCTCTTTCTTCCTCTTCTCTCTTGCTCTTAGCTCTCTCTTCTTCGTTTCTCTTTCTTCTACCTTTCTCTTCCGCTTCTCTTTCTCTTTTGGCTTGTTCTTTCTTTTCATTCTTCATTCTTGTTCTTTCTTCCTCTTCCCTCTTTCTTCTAGCTCTCTCTCCCTCTTCTCTTTCTCTCCTAACTCTTTCTTCTTCTCTCTTCTTTCTTGCTTTCTCTTCCTCTTCTCTCTTTCTTCTTGCTCTTTCTTCTCTTCTTCCTTCTCTCTCCTAACTCTTTCTTCCTCTTCTTTCTTCCTTCTCTCTTGTTCTTCCTCTTCCTTCTTCTTCTAGCTTTCTCTTCCTCTTCTTTCTCTCTCCTAATTCTTTCTTCCTCTTCTCTCTTCTTTATTGCTTTCTCTTCCTCTTCTCTTCTCTCCTAACTCTTTCTTCCTCTTCTCTCTTCCTTCTTGCTTTCTCTTCCTCTTCTTTCTCCCTTCTAACTCTTTCTTCTTCTTCTTCTCTCATCTTTTTGCTTTCTCCTCCTCTTCTCTTTCTCTTCTAGCTCTTTCTTCCTTCTCTCTTCTATCTCTTTCTTCCTCTTCTTTCTTCCTTCTCTCTTGTTCTTCCTCTTCCTTCTTCTTCTAGCTTTCTCTTTCTCTTCCTAACTTCTCTCTCCTCTCTTCTTTCTTCCTCTTCTCTTCTCTTCTTAACTCTTCTTCTCTTCTCTCTTCTCTTCTCTCTCTTTCTCTTCTAACTCTTTCTTCCTCTTCTTCTTCTCTATTCTAACTCTTTCTTCTCTTTCTCTCTAGCTCTATCTCTCTTTCTTTCTTCCTCTTCTTTCTTCTTTCTCTCTTGCTCTCTCTTCCTCTTCTTTAGCTTTCTCTTCCTCTCTCTCTAACTCTGTCTTCCTCTTTTTTCTCTATTCTTGCTCTTTCTTCCTCTTCTCTTTCTCTTTCCTTCTCTCTCTAACTCTTCTTTTCTCTTCTAACTCTTTCTTCCTCTTCTCTTTCTCTTCTTGCTCTTTCTTCCTCTTCTTTTTCTCTCCTAACTCTGTCCTCCTCTTCTTTCTCTATTCTAACTCTTTCTTCCTCTTCTCTTTCTCTTTAGCTCTCTCTTCCTCTTCTTTTTCTCTTCTGACTCTTCCTTCCTCTTCTCTCTTCTTTCTTGCTTTCTCTTCCTCTTCTCTTTCTCTTCTAGCCCTTTCTTTTCTTCCTTCTCTCTTCTAACTCTTTCTTTCTTTTCTCTTTTCATTCTTGCTTTCTCCTCTTCTTCTTCTCTTTCTTTCTCTTCTTTTTCTCGTTTTGTATTTTCTTCTTCTTTCCTTTCTTCTTCAGTCTTGGTTCTTTCTTCTTCTATCTCCATTCTGGTTATTTCATTACCTGTTGCTCCTTTTTGTGTATATTCTATATCTCCCTCGTTTCTTGTGTTTTCCTCATCTTTATCTAGTCTTGATATCTCTTCCTCCCTTTCCTCTTCTTCTGTTTTCCTCAGTATCCTTCCTTTAACCTTTTTCCCCTTCTTCGTTTTCTTTGTGTCAACTTTTTCAGCTTCTCTAGCAAAAACTCTCTCCTGTTTCCATTTTTTTACATCTTCTTTTTCATTCCAGGTGACTTTCTTTTCCTTTCTTCCCTTCTTGCCGGTGCCTCCCTCCTTCTCAAAGTGGCTCATCGTTAATTTGTCTTCCATGTTTCTTTTATCTGAGTCACTTTCTTCAGTTGCAATTTCATGTAACACCCTTTTCGTGACCGTCTCTCCTTCTCTCCCTCTATTTTCATACTTAACTCTCTTCCTTCCTCCCAAGTAGATCTTAATTCTTCTCTTTGAACTACAATTCTGTTTTCTAACATTTCTTTCCCCCCGGTGAGGTTTTCTCTCAAATTCTCCCTCTCACTTCCTTCTTCGGTTTCTTCCACATGTTCTTTTACTTCAGTCAAGTCTCGCCTCTGTCTCTCGTCAATTACTTTCTCCATGTTCAAACTTTGTCTGTCATCTCTCTTCCTTTGAATAATTTTTGTCGCACTACAGTTTTCTTCAACAGAATTGACATCTAGGTAAATCTTTATTACTTCTTCAATCTCAATTTTCTCCTCTATTATCTTCTTTTCTCCGGGTAAACATGTAATCTCTTCTACCTTGAAACCTTTCTTTTCATTCTTCATATATTTCTTTCTATTTCGTTCTTTGGATTCGTGTTCGTCATACAGATTGTCTTCACCAATCTTGATCTCATGCACGAGTACTTGTGATTTATTTTCCAAATTATCTCTTTCTTGCGCGGGGTAAGATTTTTCTTGATTCTTTTCTGCTGTGTCTTCTGTCTTCTCTCCTGATGCCTCACCAAACTGCAAGGGAAGACTTTCTCCCGCGTCTCTGTTCCCTTTAACTTTTTCATTCACCTCCATATTTTCTTACTTTTTTTTCTCTCTCTTGCTAAGTATTGAATATTACTCTGTTCGATTGTCTTCCCTTTATTTACTGTTGGGTTGCCTTTCTTTTCTTCTTTTATATAGAAATGTTTTTTTTTCTCTCTCTTTCTCCTTTCTTCTTTATTTGTTATCTTTATTAAATTGTCCTCCCTTTAATTTTGTTAAGTGGTTTTCTTTTCTTCCCATCTTCTTTGATTGTCTTCCTCTTCCTGTCTCTTGGATTGCCTTCCTTTCTCCCTTCCCTCTCTACTAAACTGTCCTTCTTTTCTTCTCTGTACAAATTCCTTCCTCAGTTAAATTATCTTCTACTTTTTTCTTTTATATTTGATCGTCCTTTCTTTCTTCTCTGTTTGATTGCTCTTCCCTTTACTCTTTCCTTCTCTATTTATCTTATTTTCTTTTTCCCGGCTTGATCTATATCGGACGTGTGATTCCGAGTACTCTTATTTGGGACATGACTTCACGGTGACTGAATTATACTCTCTCTCTCTCTCTCTCTCTCTCTCTCTCTCTCTCTCTCTCTCTCTTGTTTCTTACTGTTTTTGACGTTTCATTATTCTTAGTGGTTTTTCTTTCAAGTTTCTTTTAGACACTGATTGTAATCTTTTCTCACTCTAACACTTTCTATTATCTCAAATCATTGTTCCCGTCACAGAAAAGATAAGGACACCTTTTATTTTATTTCACGATTCAATTTTTCTAACTTAAATTTTCCTTCTGTTATTCTCGAAATATTTAAATTTTCGTAATGAACGATTATTTTCAATGATAATCGTGTATTTTTTCCCTTTTTTATCTATTTTCTTTCTTTTCCTCTAACAAATTATCAGTATAGTCACATGCCACTGCAAATTATCACATTTTCTTTCCAGGCATTTTATTCACGACTTCCTGCAAGATGTGTTTAATTCAAAATTTCTCTCAGCTAATATGAAAACTGTCACTCCTAGTACACAAAAAACTCACAAAGTTAATATATTTCCTTGAATAGTGCCGTCCACTTCCTTATTCTGGCACTAAACGGGGCCTTTGTTTACAAGTCAGTGCCATAGTCGATCGTACACTCGTACTGCCAAGCCTAGCTGTCGCCACGCCCCCACCACCACCGCCTCGCCTCAACACCTACCACTACGTGCCACGTGCCACACCCCCTTCCACACTGGCACGCTCCCGACATATGTTCCCGCTAGTGCAGTCCTGCTAACATTTTATGTACTGCTACTTCTCCATCCCTATACGAGTGTATATACCACCACCATCACCACCGCCACCACCACCACGGTCAGTCACACATCCAACATTTCTCAAGTCTGGCTCTTCCCACCAAACTCTAATAATGGTTTGACACAAACATATTGAGTTCTTTATTTTCTCCGCTTTTTTAACAGATAGTCTTACTTTTCTCTCAAAATAATGCAAGATTTTTAATCACTCTCTGCATTTCCCTTTTCATGACTTCATTTAACCTCCAAATATTGATACCACTACCAGC